>NW_026441608.1:0-45000 GCF_025612915.1 Magallana angulata
CAATGTGTTTCCGTCCGTCTTGGTCTGTCATCGTGCGACGTGCTTTGTGTTTAAGAATTAAACAATTTTAACAATATCTTGAAAGCTACAAAATGTTATATGATATAAGAAAATTCTTAAATCTAACATCTAACCATAAAATCAAGTGGGAACAATTTCACTTAATCATACATAAAAAAATACTTTATACACGCATTATTATTAGGCGCATTTCATATTCTCTCTCTCTCTCTCTCTCTCTCTCTCTCTCTCTCTCTCTCTCTCTCAAAATCATCACACTTTTACTTGAACAGCATTGCAATATATAATTGTCCGAATTATGAAATTCAAATTTAACTTCATCCCCGTTTTGTTCGTTAACGTTGATAAAAGTACAGTATACGCAAAATACTCTACCGGTTTAGAATTTTTTAATTTACAACTATAAATATACATATTGAATTACAAATTTTTTAAAGCCCCAGCGAGATTCAAACTCATAACTTACAGGTTAGTAATATACGCTCTAAACCATTGCGCTATATTATATAGTCTGTCCCAAGATATCTTTGCTGCACATTTTAACGATTTTATTAATAAAAATACAAATACCTGTGAAAGAAGTGCAATTAAAATTGATGAAAGGGATAATTTCCAAGATAACTTTATTCACACATTATCATTTTTCCCATTTAAAAATTCACAGTAACGAAGAATATTTCCTACGGAGATTTCTAATGGGGAAAGTTGACATCATCTGTCCACTCGGAAGTCACTCAGAACACCTTGCACAATTTTTAAACGGTCTTTTCCGGGTACCTTCATCTATTTAGCAATAGAAAATTCCTGTAGACTTTTTATTTTTAGTCGTGTATTGAAACCTGACTAGCTAAATGGGACGTTTCAAATGGGAAATCTTGGGATTTTTTTCATAGTTTTAAATGAACATCGTCTGAACCAAGTGGTATTTATAAATATTGAATGATTAAAGAAAATATGCGGCAAAAACATACTATAGCTAATAATTATGGAGAAGAAAACATTTATATAATTATAGCAAACGCAACATCCAAGCATGCCTTCTATACTCTGTCCCAAGTTTTTACTTCCACCTCCTTTGCTTCATATTTGATAATCATTAACATCTTTGTGTCAAAAGTACGTTTATCCACTGGCACGAAATACTCCTGATTATCTGCTTCCCCCTTCTAATGCTTCAGGGTTCAATATACAACACAAAGAGAATGTCTGCGGGGATTTTGCATTGCAAACAAATTAAACGTACCCTGATGATAACGCTGATAATTTGTGCGAAGTGTTCCCAAATGGAGAAAAGATGAAAACATTTCCCATTATAAATCTTCTCAGCACGAAATCTGTTTTCTTTCATGTTAATAAGGTCTTTTCGTAATTCTAGTTCCGCAAGAGATGTCGTTCTTGTGGGAAGGTATTATTTACATCCAGTTAACAAGTAACAAGCCGCTTAATTTTTAAATTATCCTACCCGTGATGAATGCGATTATTGCGTCTACGGGATCGTTGCCCTTATCACCTAAAACAACTTTGGAAGATGTTCTTAATTTCACAAAAACAGAAATACAGAATTATCTAAAGTTAAATCACTTAAAAATTAGTGGAAGCAAACTGACACTTGCCCAGCGTGTTGTTGACAGTATACACTCGCGATGCGATCAGAATAACTCTACTGAGCAACTTGCTGCTGAAGAACATGTAGGTGTACCCCCGTTCTTATGTGCAGACAACATTCCTAACATATCGGACTTGAAATCTGGTTTGTCAGGAAAGTCTTGCAGTTATCCCAAGGTGACCATCAATGATATAGAGAAATACCTCCTTTAGAGTAGCCACAGGACGGAGGATACTGCTAAGATGCAGTGTTACAGGCAGTATATCCGGGGACTCAACTTTTTTAAGGAAGGCTATATCCACATAATTATGATCAACGAAATAAGTGACACTTGCCAAATGTGCTACATACGTTCAAAATGTTATCCATCTATGCATAAAGGGGTGTATGAGCAATGACTGTTTGTATCGGAGGAGGAACCTTTTCAAGTTGTGAAAGCCAACTGTACCTGTCCTGCAGGGTAAGCATTGAGCAAGAAAATGAAATCCAATAAGTATCATCGAATGTATATCCATTGTACTATTAATTTTAAGGATAATAGTCACTGTATACTGTGGTTTCATTAATATTCAAGGGTATCAATTTTCGTGGATAAAGTGAAAATCACAGTTTCAAGGATATGTAAATTCGTGGCCAATGACCCCATGAATACAAAATGTTAATAGAAATTGCATTTCAATGAACATTTAATTTCATGGATCCACTTAAAAACGAAATCCACGAAAATTGGTATTCAACGAATAATGATGAAACCACAGTAGTGTGTTGTACTGGAAATGTTCCTGTTACTTTTCGTTATATATATATATATATATATATATATATATATATATATATATATATATATATATATATATATATATATATATATATATATATATATATATAGGATCTCTCATGATTTGCGATGGTATATGATTTTTATCCAACGAGTTGTGTGTTTTCTATCCCCGAGCCTTGGCGAGGGGATAGAAAACACACAACGAGTTGGATAAAAATCATATACCATTGCAAATCATGAGAGATTCTTTTTATCACATGTTTTACCAAGTATTTTGTTTATCCAAACTTCTCCTGTAAAAATTGTGATTGTGAGCCGCACAACACATTATTTACAACACGTCAACAACGTTACGCATTGAAAAAAAGTTCCTTGAAGTTTAACAAACAGACATTCATTTTCGAACATTTTTTTATGAATTCCTGACAAATAACTGAAACAGCATAAAATGTTTCAAATTTATATCTCAACACCCCTCAACTGAATTAATTATTTACTTTTTCATTCTACGTCAATCAACCATCTAAACCTACGTAATGATTAACTATGACGTCACGTGGCGTAAGAACACACAGTGGAATAACAAAAATTTATCCCATGAGTGATATCCACCGTATATTGGGATAAACATGTGATAAATATATATATTCATATATATATATATATATATTTATATATATATATGTGTGTGTGTGTGTTTATATTTTAGTTGTGGAGAGGGATGAACACACATCGCCGGCCTTCTTTTTGCACTCGAGGGGAGGCCATCCATAAATGATTTAGAAGATATGCCATGTACCTCTAAGCCATGCTAGTGGAATCAGCCAAGTAAAAGAAAAAAAAGACTCCAGGCCCATCACAGATATAAGTTTCAAACGAATAAGATATGAAAATACTTTAACTGTGAAAGAAAAGAAAACTGTAAACTATCATGTAGAAACTGTATCTTTCAGAAACTCTTTTGTTCAAAACTGGGAAATTATTCAAGAGCCGCATTATTTGACATAATTCATCCAGTGCAAGATGTATGTCATTGTGTTGATGTTGCAAGTGATTTAAATATTTCAAACTTTGAAGAGGTAGAAACAAGTAAACATATTACCTATAATTCTGATAGGTATATTGATATTGTAAATACAGTGAAAACAGAAAATATGTCTGTGTCAGATTTTAACAGTTTTTTATCATCATGCAACAAAAGCATCAAAGACGAAATTGAATTTAGGACCAAAGGTCAGCATGATAATCCCCTATGGGTGGCAGCACGGACTGGCCGGGTTATTGCTACCATGTTCCATGATATTAAAACAAAAAAAGACACAACAAAACCAGATAGTATTGTTCATTAAGTTTTGGGCGAAAGCAAATCATTTGACAAAAGTGTTGTAGCATGGGGCAGAAAACAAGAACCAATAGCTAAGAAAAAATATAAGGCTTATAAAAAACTGAGAGAAGGTAAAATATTACATGTGTCTGAAATGGGCCTTATGCTCTGTACTGAAAATCCTTGCATAGGTGCAAGCCCAGATGGCCTAGCTCGCTTCAATTCTGACCTTTATTTAATAGAAATTAAGTACCCCTACAAATGGAGAAAACAATCATTGCATGATGCTTGTAAAGATAAAGAATTCTTTTGCTTTTTAGATGATAATAATGAAATTCAGCTGAAGAAGAACCACAGGTATTATACCCAAATTCAGGGCCAAATGGGGGTTTGTAAAATGCGTAAAATTGTAAAAAGTGTGACTTTGTACTGTATACAGTTGGAGACTTTGTTATTACAACAGTTCAATTTGACAGTGTATTTTGGGAAAATCTGTTGCAAAAGCTTTCAGAGTTCTATGTCAGTGAAATTGTTCCCAAAATATGTAGCTAGATTACATTTATACATACATGTATTTTCTAATTGTCAGATTCCATCATAAGATATTGGAATCATTTGCATTAGTTAGCATTTTATTCATGCATATGGTGATTTCAATCTTTTTATAAAATTGTTATGTTATTGTTATATCTATTAAATTTGTTGAATGTGATCATAGCTTACGGGTTAAAGTATTGGCCTTTTGAACCCCAGATCATGAGTTCAAATCTGCTATGGGCTTTTGTTTGTATTGACTGAATCATATTTGTTTGGAATCATATCTTTTTATTTTCTCAAAAATTGCAATTTGCAAATTGACATACATGTAGACAGTCATTTCATGCATATCTTTTTACAATTTAATGCTATGCTATTGTATACAATTTTAATGATATGCTATGATATTTTAAATCAATGCTATGAGATTTGTATGCTATGCTATGAGAAATTGAAATGAAGGGCTTAATGATATAGTATGCTATGGTATGGTATGCTATGAGATTTGAATAAAAACGCCTCCATACACAGAAGAGTTCCACACATATAGAAGTAAAATGATAAAAAGCGAAAGTTAATCATTTATCTGCAATGTGAGCATTTATTCCTCCAAATAAAAACATTTAAAACCGAGTTAAAATCATGCTATGCTATGCTATGTTATGCTATGCTATGACGAATGAGATTCTATGAGATTGTATGTTATGGTAAGAGATTCCAATGCTATGGTATGAGATTTCAATGCTATGCTATAAGACTGCAATGCTATGCTATGGTGTATGTTGTAAAAGATATGTTTGAACTGACTGTATATAATTCTAAAACATCATAATATCTATCATAATCAAGTAATTTTTATCCTAATTTGTAAACCTTTTTCAAGGTGTAGTGATCAGCCACCTTAAGCAGTTGTTTTTTTTAATTATTGCAATTTTAGAATTCAAACATATTCACTGTTGTCAGGAAATATGTTGTTCTCTTTTATATCCTGCTGCTCGATTTAATATTCTCTTGTTATTGTTAACCGCAAGGAATAATAAAAATTTGACTTTTAGAATACATTAAGTCTTGCTTTATTTAGTTCGACACATACTGTAGTTTCAACATAATTACAGAACATTACATAATAAATAAAAGAATAATAGACAACCATGGGTATGAAACAAATGTGTGTTTCAATTAAATTTAAAGTACTGGTAAATTAAAGTATTACCTTACGTCATTTTAATGTAGATCCAAAAATTCATCATTTTTCTCCAAAAAATCAGTTTAGCCTTATGGTGATACTAGAAAATGCAGATTTTAAAATAGAATTATGGCTACTAGTATATCTTAAAAAGTTTGCTTTTACTCTGTTACAAGTGGAGGAAGTAAATTTGTCATTGCTGTACAAAAAAAAAAAAAATGTGATCTGCAAAATCACTGACAGCTAAAGGCATGACACCTTGCAAAATTTGGAAATTTTTTATCTGCTACAGTTTTCTTTCAACATGAATTCTTGCTGAAGCAATCCTTCTTGTGGTTTCCACTTTTCCCTTGCTAAACTGAATTTTGGACTTGATTGGAGGACAGTAGAACTTTACCCCTATGGCTTTCAAGTCTGATTGGATATGAATGAAACCTTTATCCACCATCACTGCATCTCCATTGTTCAGCTGCTTAAACAAACCACTTTTTCTAGTTATTTCCACATCTGAAGTGGAGCCCGGCCACAGTCTTGAAACAAAAACTACTGCACCAGTCATACTGACCCCTACAAGAGCTTTAAATGTATCATGAGATTTATAGTTTGAATAAGTTAATGATTTATTTTCTACTGAATGAAAACCTCAGTACAGTCGAGCACAATCATGGTGTCTGAAAACTTCTCGAAACACTTTGGAACTCGTAATTGCAAAACATTTAATTCTGGTAGAGTAATAATTGATTGCATACACTCGCACATAAACAAAATCCATGAATAAAAAAATCGTTGATACTGTACTTGAGGAGATTTTAAAGCGAAATGTTAAGTCTTTGACCAATAATCCCAGCCTTAATCTCATCAAAAGTAACAAAAACTCATCAACACGCCGTAACTTGCGTTTTCTCCCTAAACTGGCAATGTTCATTTCACCAACAGATTCTGTGCACAATTTATCAGCACCATGTTCAATCAAAGTGTCAAACAAAGCTTGGAATGTTTTAAAATCAGGAAGACCGGTGTAGAACATGATCATTTCATTTGAACATTTAATGTTTTCTATAGTTATTTCTGGCATCACAACCCCTACACCAACAGAAACAGACTGGCTGTATATTTGTGTAGACTTGTTGCAGCTAGATGCAGAATTTGATGTTGATACATGGTATAAACTTGAATGCTGAAAACTCTGGCATGATGTTCTCTTTGTTTTGAACATACCTGTAATTATATAGAAATCAATATTAAGCTTACTTATTAGTCAGCTGTACATGTGATTATTTTCAGTTTCTTTACATTGAAAACAAAATATAACAAAAATAAAGAAACCATCCAATGGTATAAATACAAAGAAAACAAATATCACACAGTAAACCTTAAATAAAACAAAAACATTGATAATAATAGCATCATATTCATATCAATACATTGATAAATAGACCAGTTAATCACTAACCAGCTGCGAACAGGCCACATGATCAACATGCTTAACCCCTTTATCAATTAATTCCATTTTATTCACATTCAATCTCATCATTGCACACTTATACTAAATACATTTAATAAGTTCAATATGTGTGTGTTTTAAAACTACCTAACTAGTGGGAATTCAAAGGCCAATAAAAAGGTCACTCATGAGATAATTTAATAAATTCATAACCTTGGTTTAATTGTTACAGAATTAGTTTGGAATTGTATTATTCATGAAAGTCTTATAACATGCATTAGCTGCCATTTTATTTTGATTCTTGACCCCGTACATGTACTATGAAATAACAAAATCAAGTAAGTTTTGACAGTATTTATCAAGTATGATCTACATGTATAGCATATGTCACTTACGAATGGTGTTGCAATGCATCGATGGGACTGTCTACGTTTTCTAATATCGTCCGTGGCTGCCTTTTATTTTGATGGGTTGTAATTCCTCTTTGTGGCACATTTTCTGTGGGTATTTTATTTCGATCGACTGCGTTTGGTCCTATACCGTCCCTGAAGTGATCAGAGCAGACACGAGTGTAGGAGGTCGGTTTCCAGTTTTTTCGGCTGATTGCTCTTATCCATACTCTTCGTATATATTGTTCTTTAGGAAGTTTATGTAAAGTCAATTTCTTGTCAAATTTGCCGACTCTACCACTATAATTATGACAATTAAAGATGCAACAAAAGTCTTTCCCCATTGTTTACTATTACACCGGAAGTAGGTATACCGTCCCACATGAACGAGAACTCTTACAAGCTTTTATTACGAAAATCCGGAATTACTCCGGGATTAAATATAGGTGAAGTGTCAAGAACTCTTGGCTTTTTTTCTCTAACAATTATTTCTATGTTTCTTCATTGACAGGTAACGTTATGTGTATTTTCGTTTTAATTCGTCGAAAGTGACGACAATAGTAAACTGGGACAAATCTCCCTCAATGCTAATGCTAACATGACTAACCTTTCACTTGGAATTAACGGTCTCGTGGGGTTTGTCGACTTGTTTTGAGTATTGCACCCACTTTTGTGGGATCCTAAGGAGCAACATTACACGCATCCATTTCTCCTTCTAATTCTGTCGAAATACGTAGACATAGAAAAATAAAGCATAACGTGTGACGTCACATTGAACTCGCGCCAGATTTCCTACGATAAATGTAGAAGTGGATCATGCATCTGCGCTTGGTATTACATCTAATGAGTTCTCGCTATTTCAGTGTAGTTTACGATCCCTTCGCTGATTAGTTTTTGTTTTAAAGTTATGGTTTAGATAGAAGTTTGATAGAAGTTTGCAGACAAAGTGATTTACGACAAAATAACTGTGTACTTTGTAGAATGGCTTATGTTTTGTTCAATGATTGCAAATTGAAAATAAGTATGGCAAAAATCATATGAATTTGAATTTTTCTTTTTCAAAACAATACAACTTTTTACTTTGCGTGAAGAAGATTTACAAAGCACCATTTCATTTTTCCACAACGTCAGGTGACGTGAAACCACTGAAATTCAAACATATTACTCTTTTTCAAAGTAAATACCTTTCAATTCCACACAGTTTTCAAGTCATTTAACCCATTTATTAAATGCACCCTCATGCCATTACTTGTTAAGTTTTTGTTTATATACGATACATGGTTACTGTCTTGAACTCTTTAAGCTTTATTTTGACGGGGATATATTTCAAGACAGTTATAATGTATTTTGTTTATCCTGCAACATAATATTAGATTTTGCATTATTTCGATGCATATCTGCAGTTGAAACCAGGACCCCATGGTGTAAACGAAGCAAGAAAGAAGCAACGATGCATCTGAACGTTGGATAAAGCCCATGAGGCTATAATGGGGCATTGACCGAATATAGCTTTGGTTTATTGGGTTACATTTATTCGGTCAATGCAAGGGGTAGTTGCAGGATAAAATGTTATTGTGGCATATCGTTGATCATTTAGGTTCAGAAATCTGTCTACGCAGTTTTGACTTCAGATATTGAAAAAAAAAGCAAAACCCATTGGTGCAAGATCCGGGTTGTAAGCATACTCGGGGTTGGGGTGCTGCAACCTCTGTGATTCTAATTGTAAACTTTTGTCCTATAAAAAAGCTCGATGCTCCAAGATTTTCATTGACGTCAACGTTTTTGACTGATTTTTCAAGCGTGTTCGTCCAAACTTGATAAAACGGTTAGAAATTCTTCAATTTAATTTAAACTGTCACATAATGACCTTCATAATATCTTATAATCTTATATCAATCATTTTATTGCACTCAAACGGTATTATTTCTGAATAAGGAAAATTCGTACAAAATATAACACATTTAAAAAAAAACACGATATACTCCGTGAAGCATATCTTATCAATATCAAAGCTGTAACATTTTTATGATGAATTTAAAAACAATTTTTTTTACATATTTCTTAAAAAAATTGGTCAAGATTAAATCTGTAAAGTTTCGCTGGTATCAAATGAATATTCCGCTCACAATTGAGCTTGTCTGCAAACTTTTTTAACGATCCTCCTACACTTTAGTGTTATATTGGTCAAAGAGTGGGAAGTAAAGAATATATTTCATTTTTAGAAATACAGCCACATCTTGTAATAAATATTAAAAATAAAAATAAAAAAATAACAGCTAAGGTCAAGATCTTGTAGCTGAAAGGTGCCTGGAGGTTAACAAAATTTAAGATATAAATTCTTTCAATTCTGCTTCATAACAATAACTTTGTCTGATAGGGTTCACCGGGCTAAAATATTTGGTAAACACAATGAAAAATCATTTTTAAACTGTAACTTTCAATGAAATATGAAGGTATTGAGGAACACATTTTGTTCATTTTTGACTAAAAAACAATATATAGTATGAATACAGTATCCCCAAACACAGAATTAAATAAGCTCTTGACCTCCTCTTTAAACTGGTGTCAAATTGAATATAGGTATCGGGATTATTTTTCCCATGATTTAACATAGAATTTTATGAAATTGTTTAATTTTCTACATAATTCCTTTAAAGCCGTAAAGTACGGGAAAAGATTCTTCAAATCAATTTTAACGTCATAATTGTTCTAGCACCGAAAAGACACTTTGGAATTTTTTGCTGAATTTAAAACTGAAATCCGTTTTGAAATCTTGATTTCGGACACTCTTTCGCATGTTATAATGCTTTAAAAGCTGAATTTTACGGAATGGCGTATTCGGCGTTTTACGTATCAAAATAGAATTCAGTTAAAACTGCTTGATCCGATTTTTTTTGGGTTTTTATAGTATCGAATATTTTTCCATACAAACCAATTATCTTAGAAAATTAGGCACTTTCCCCTTTTACACCAGCAGAATTGATCTCCTTTCAAAGTTAGAAATATTTAAAACTAAATGAAAATAATTTTTTGTGCAAACGAAAAAACAAACAAAAAATGCATCATGAGAATGTTTAGAAATGGAAACCGTTTATTTTATTCCACCAAATGATTTGGTTTGCATGCTATGCATCAATGATAAAAAACAAACTACAGAAATATTAGCAAACAAAATGTATACAGGTTTATTTTTAATTTGCCTGAATATCGTGATCGTTATTTAGAGCGATATCAAAGTCGTAATACAACCATACCGGATGTAAGTGGCGAATTTTGTAATGCGACGAAACAACGCGATACCCTTTTATGTCCTTTGTTTTGTTAAAAAATTGTGTACATAATTTTTTTAAATTGAAATTTGGCTTAATTGACCGGGAAAACTACTGCAATATCTATTATTATACAAATACTTAGCATACATGTAACAATCGTTTAAAAGCGTACACAAAATTTAATATTAAATTGGACCAAGCAGATTTAAAAGTTAAGGTAATTCGTACCAGAAAAAAATCATTAATGGTTAAGTCGTATCAGTAATCATTCTTATTTTTGTAAAGTCATTCTTTCAATTTGTCAGATGATTAACAAACTAAGAATAAATCGAATTATAACGAAATCGGTCTTAAATAAATACAGGCCCCAGTCTAACTATTCAATTTCGAATTCTTTTTCCTTATAGAATTGACGACATTAATGGAAAACCTACTCGTAGGTATTGAAGACGATATTTTTTCACACAAATTCTAGAAAACCTGCTTGCACTACCTCAAAGTTCTAGTTATGGCATTTACAAAACAGTTTTATTTTTCAGATTTGCTTGACAAATAAGAAAAATACAGCAAATTCAATATTGAACTTTTCTCTGTTTGTTTTGGAAAATGTCACAATTTTTTTTAAAAAGATAGAAACACAAAAAATATGGTTCTAAAATTTTATTTTACATCAATTTTGTCTTACTTCAACCATTTGCAAAGTTCACAGGCCCACCAAACACTCTCACAAAGCACAGGATATCTGCAAAACAATAAATGAAATAAATTAGCAAAACAATCCAACCTTCTCTACAATCCCAAAGCTTTAAACATCAATTTTACTTTTGTTTGTACTTATAGAACTTTTATTCAGGGTTGGACATTTAAATGGTTCTTGTAGAAAAGTTTCCTTTAAAAGGCCCCTCTTTTTCTGTGAATTTTTCTTCAAACGATGCAAATTTGTAACTAAATTTTTCATATTAATAGGGATGGAAACTATTTGCTGGAACCAGTTGCACATTTTCTCTAATGCCTTTTGAATTTGCATAATCAAATAAATCTAATGCCAGTTTATTTGTTAAAAGTATGTCAAATTCATAGAGGTATTTTATATCTAAAAGTGGTTATAGTTTTTTCAAAAGTTGTGATACTCATAATGGTTCAATTAACATGAATGCATAAGCATATTACTTTTATAGGTCTTTGAGAGTTTCGTTGGTGTTAATAGATTCTTGCATCTATCTAATAGATTTCAGTTTAGCCTCTATGTGCATTTATATTCCTACTACGGTTGGTCGGTCAAATGCCATGGACATGAAATAGTTTTCAATGACAATAAGGATATGCCTAACATTTTAACCTCTGCCAAGGACGAGTCGTCCAAGTAAAACTTTCATAATGTTTTCATTCATGTTATATTCATCAACATCGCATAATGATATCAACCGTTGCATAAAACTTACTTGACTTTCTACAGTTCCATGCGTTTCTCTTGTAGTCAACTCCGCACGACAAAAATATAGGCATGTTTAATTGCCTCGTATTTCCTTAATACGCGGTTGTAATTTTTTAAAAATAATTATTTTCGATAAAAACATTTGTAATAACATAAATAAACATAACATTTTACTTTATATTCGTTACAGTATTTATATTTTTGCGCTTCTTTCAAAATTTTAGGAAGAACATTTTTCCCGTTAAAAGTCGATAACGAATAACGATTTCTCCTTGATAAACAAATGCGCCAATATGTTGGGTACCTATCTTAAGAAAAATTGGATCTAATTTTGCAATTGCCACAGTGTACAAGGGCGTAACCCGAGACCACCCGATAGTAAAAAATACAACGCCATTTTGGAAACAAATTTAGGTCAAAAATCGAGAGTTATCGCTCTTTGATCTTCCATACCTACTACTCGTTGCATTTTTCCACAAACGATTTCTCAATAACTATTGGACCGATATCAATCATTTTATTCAATGTAATTGCCAGTGGACACAATTCTAATTAAAAAAAATAAAATTGATGGCGCTACTCCCGGTGTAACGAAGAATTTTGAACAAAGTTGAAAATTGACCCGGGGGTCATTTTTCAACGTTGAATATTGAGACCAAAGGTGTTGAATAAAGACCCTAATCCGTTGAAAATTAACCCGCATCGTGGAATTATGATCATGAAACCGGTTCAAACTTCAACAGCAAAGAAGCACAAATTAACGAATCAATATTTATATCCTGAGTTTATTTAATTATAAATTATCAGTTTTTACATATATATTCTTTAGATTTACATGTATTTGTATACATTGTTACACGTTAAACTATTCAATTCAGTTAAACTCTTTTTTTTAAATTCGCTGGATAAGTGTACAAATATAAATAATGAAAAAATTACAATACGTCATATATTTTAATTTTGGTTTTACATTCACGAAGTAAATTGAAACTTTGATATTGTTCACTGCAAATTTTCTGGGTGGATGTAAATATAAAATTTACAGTATGTCATACTGTGATTTTTGTGTTTGTACCCACTGCGTTTGTTAAAACTGTGATTATCTGAATTTTGTATTCACACCTACCCAGCCAATAACAGTTTACAATATGATGATACGATAACATGTATTCTTTTACGAACAATGCTGTATAACTATATATCTCGAGAGCTGATATTTTTAGTGTTTTATTTGTGCCGTTAGGATAACTTCGGATGTAACTAAATATAATCAAATCGCTAATTTTTCTAGACATAAACAATTCTGCTTCATGGAATCTGTATACAAGTTAGCAATCTAATTTTTTTTACAGGATGACAATAAAATAATTTTGCTTTAATAGTTTCTAAATTGCTTTGATCACAACAATTTAGCATAAATTTACTAAAAGTAATTGTTTTCGTAAATAAATCGGTAAATTGCATTTTTTGAATAGACATAGCCTATGTAAACCCTTTCAGACATACAAAGTTAAGAAGTGGTGTTATAAAATGATATATGGTCATAAGAATATAGTATTACTAGTTTACAGAATACTATTGATATTGTTTGTATATAAGACCAGGGATACTGGAATATTAGATAATTATCTGAACATTAACAACATATGATTGTAATACACATTGTGGGTAGACATGTTCCTTCACACCTACATTAACAAACATATCACCTTCATTTATACTTGCAGAGATACAAACATAAGAATGAGATTTTCATGATCCAGCCAATTTGAAAAGAACAGTAAATAAAAGGGAACTATATAATATGTAAATGTACATGTATAATACTTAAATATGTTTAAGTATCGTAACTTAAGAGAATCAAAAACGCTTGGGAGCTCTAATATGACTATAAACATGGGAAACAATTTTACAATTGTATTTATATGAAAAATCAGAACTACCATAAAGTATATAGTTAATATGAAAAGGTACATTTATGTCAATAAGTTGTTTAAAAAGTTCGTCTCTTTGTTGACTGTATCTTGGACATCCAAGAAAAAAATTCAAATTTCCTTCAGATTCAGACCCACAGTAAAAACATCGACTCTGATCAATTAAAAAATCCTTTCATAAGTAAGCATTTAGATTACTAGCTTTATTCCGTAATTGACGTAAAATAATAGTTTCTTTCCTATTGCCTAAAACTGAAGTGTTTGTAAGCTTTTGGTATATTTTGTTTTTTAAGTTTTGACTTAAGGATGGAAAAAATTGATGAAATTTTTGTTTCTGCATGAAGATTATGAAGAGATGAATTGTATTTTTAAAAAGAATTATGACTATGCACATGCAGAAAGTTGGCTGGTGCTTCAAAAATAGTTTATCTGGCAAGTTTATGAAAAACTATTGTTAAGTCGTATAAAATAAATAAAAACTGTTGGCGACTTGTTGGATAACAATATGACAACCATTCATTTATTTTTTTGAAAGGTAAATATTCTGACATCTTCAAATTAAGCACAGGTACCTGACGTTATATCTTTTTGTTTTTATATAAATATATATACCCGTTACCAAATAAAACAGTACAGAGGTTATATATTTTTAATTATTAGAAAATTATACAATGTCAGATGCTTGTCAAATAAAGCTCTCGGTTGAATTGCCTGAAAAGTAACGATAACGGTCAATATTCGTTAGTTATATTTATCAGAGATTATGACAAGTTTAAACTTAAATTCTGTCACATGAGGGAATGAAAATCAATTCTATGTCAAAATATTCTAGCCCGACTCGCCCGTTCCATTCCGAAGCAAACGGTTATATTCTTAGCTTTATTTACATAGCATTGTAATAATAAATGGATATTATATTTTCAGTCTCAAAATTAAATAATTATTCGGAATATAAACCTAAAATAAATTAGCCATATCCGCATATGTATCGGACAGTATGAAAATTTTGAAACTGAAACTTTCAAATATGTGCATGACAATCAAAACTTTAAGGTTGGGGTCAATTCTTAACTGGATCAATTTTCAACGTGTCGAGATCATAAGAGTTTAGAAAAATATTTCTCATGCCGTTGACAAATGACCCCGGGTATAAATTTCACGATTTTGGTCTCAATTTTCAACGTTGAAAAATTACTCCCTGGGTCAATATTCAATGTTGAAAAATGACCCCCGGGTCCATTTTCAACCAGGGTCAATATTCTTCGTTACACCGGTTCTAAATTATCACCGATTTTGTGCAGAGTTGATCGAAAAAACTATTATATATATTTATATGACATTTTAACGACACATAGACTATCGATTGAAGATGTGCACCATGCAGTTGTTTTATATTTTGATAAAACATTTATAACAAAAGTGGCGGTGAAATAAAAGTTATTTCCTACGAAATAAAAAAGGGGCTGGTTCCTTAAATTAGGACCCAAAAGACTCGTGTAATCTTAGTTACAAATATAATAAAACGATAAATATTCAAAATCCATCATACATTGTAGAATCGAAGCTGTTAATTGTAACATTATCTGATGAAAATCATCATCATTATCATTTTTTAAATCCACAATCTGCGAAAAGTATTAGTGTTTCTTTTATTTCAAATGTTCCATAATTGTTTCCCTTTCATGTACCATCAGCTGTTTATTTAAAAGTTACCATCACCTTGTGTGCATTTTAATATTAAAAATGGAATCACTGCAGGCATCAAATGAGGGAGCAAAGGGCACGTCATAATTTTTTCTTAAATTTTCATATGGCAAATTGAATTTTCAAGTAGCTGCACATCCCCCCCCCCATCACATTATTTTTGGAAACTTGTAAAAAAAAAAAAAAACTTCCTGACCAACAAAATATCAAAAATATTAAAAATATAGCACTTTTGATACCCCTTCACACAGAAACACAGATTATAATTTTACAGGTAAACGAAAGCTTTATATAATTATTTTCACCTCTTGTTTTTCCCTATCAAGATAACGGGAAAAGTTTTAGATTTTATTTATATGCGTGATGGGGTTAAGAAATTATCAGAAAAGCAGAATAAAAACTCAGGCAATTTCGTAAAGATGTTGTTAAATTATTTATTTATTACCTACATGATTAAACAATATAAAAATATATAAATTGACGAAGAAAAGCAATGTGCTAAGTAAAGAAATTAATCTCAGGCAAAGTATAATAGAATAAAAAGTGTACATTAGATTTAGAGTACAATTTTGCCCATAAGTTAAAACGTGGATATTAAGATTATTGAATTCATGTACAAGCAAATAAGTGTTGACACATTATTATTTAGAATTAAATTAAGGAATTAGGCCAATACAATTAAGATAGATTTCTACGAAGGATGTTAGAAAAGTTCGCAGACAAAGTGATTTATGGCAAAAAAAAATGTGTACGTTGTAGGATAACGTATGATTAATAAATGACTACCAATTGAAAATAGGTAACTGTGCAAAAATATTATGATATTGAAGTTGTTTTGAAAAGATACAGCGATTTTTTTTTCGCATGAATTGGATTACGGAGCACCATTTCATATTTCCACGACGTTAGGTGACGTCAAACTACTGAAAGGCAATTTAAACCTGTCACTATCTTTCAAAGCAAACACCTTTTAGTTCACACACTTTTCATGCCATTAACCCATTTATAAAATGCACGTTCACACCATTATTGTTGTTTGTTTAAAATCTTTTGGGCCATATCGTAGATCAGTTACGTCAAAATTCACTGCCCACGCATTTTCGAGTTTGGATAAGGATATGAAGCAAAATCCATAGGTTCAAGATCCGGGCTGTATAAGGGGGGGGGGGGGGGTGCTGCAAGAGATAAAGATATCAGTATTTCAATTTTTAATCCTCCAAATCAGATTGTGATTCCGATTGTAAACCTTTGTTCTATAAAAATAGCAGCATCTAAGAACATTTTGGTCTCCATCGGAAGTTTTTATGCGTACACACAAAACGACGATTAATGACGGCCCGGTGTTCCAGAATATCCATTTACGTTAACGTTTTTTGTACCATTTTTCTAGCGTTGGTCGTCCATATTTGTCGATAAAACGGTAAGAAGTTCTTCGATTTAATTGAAACTTTCACAAAATGACCTTCATAACTTATTGGGATTTCATATGAAATATCGTTTTTATTTCATGAGCTTAAACTGTACATTTTCTTAAAAAGGAAAAAAGCGTATAAAATATAAAACAAATAAAAACCTAGATGCTTGTCTTATTGAAATAATCAATCTTTATATTTTTTTAATGGTGCATTTAAAATAAACGAATCTTTACATATTTCTTAGAAATACGTCAAGATTAAATCTGAAAAGTTATGCTGGTATCATGCAAATAGTTCGCTCGCAATCGAACATGTCCCCGAACTTTTCTAACAACCCTCGTAGATCTTTCATTTAATGAAAAAGTTTTGTTTTATATCGCTCTACATTAATGGTTATATTAAAAACATGAATTAAGTATTTGGACAATATTCTTTTTTTAAGCTGTTAATGTGGAAGATGCAACGAAAACGTTACGTGGTATATCTGTCTTGCATTTGTTTATTATATGCTTTAAAACCCAGCTTTTTCGACCATGGGATAAATTTTGGCTTGTTGCTAATGTAGAAAAGCAAAGAGGATCAAAAAACCATTTGTACTAGTATTCGAAACACGGAAAAAGGAAAGAAAAATTCCAAACTGAAAAAAGTTAAGAAATTTGCCAAAAAGACAATACGTTAATATTTAATGTATTGACGTTGACTTTTTATCATTACATGTACTGGACGCTAACAAGAATATTTTTCAAATTAGATGCACAATGTTTTAACTGATATTCCAAAAAAAGGAGATATGAAAGTGTATTAATGTGGGAAAGCGGTAGATATAAAGGATAACAGAAAGAAAAACTGTGTATAAAATACAGTTTGTAATTGCAGATGAACTTGGACCCTTTTTATCAAAAGAAAAAGCGGCATTGTACCTCCAAGGACGAGCGAAACGTGTCAAACGAGATATCAATGAAGAATGCAGAGAATCAGGTGGTTGTTCCAGAGAAGAGATTAAGGAAATCGGCGTCACAGACGTGGTAATTATGTTGTGTTTATAATTGTGTTTAATCCTTGAGTTAAAAAGACCATTTTTATGTGATAAAATAACGTTCTGTATTTATAAGGCATTTCATGTACAATCACAACATTCAATGTTGTAGTGTGCGTGGATGAAAAACAGATTGTGCAGCCAGCTTAACTGTCCAGCTGGATACATGTGTGTTACCACAGTCAATAACTGTGCTAATTTAAACAATTACAGAGTAGCATGTCAGGGTAAGATCCTTTTTTTTATACTAGTATTTTATTTAAAGAATTTTGAAAAAAAATATATAGCTAATGAAGGCAATTGATGGAAAGAAATGGTGACCGACATTTCGAGTCTTTGGATTATCTACTTCAAAAGTAAAGGTTCAAATTGAAAATGAACATATCCTATTCTATCATTATTGTTTTGAAGACTGAAGTTAAGGTCCTTCGATTTATACGGACGACCTTTTATATGACTTATTATTAAGGTCTTAAGCACCAAAGGTTTTGAACGAAAAAAACCCAGTAAATCAGTTAAATGTAAAATATTCAAAGTAAAGTTAACTCGTACCAAGAACTAATCAGAGAATGTTAAATCGTAACTATTTTTTCCCGCATTTTATGCAAGATTGTTTATATGATGAGAAAATTTTACATTATAAGGTAGCAAGGGAGATTTTGGGATAAAGTACCCATCAATATTTTTATAAATTGAGAGTTGCTGTACTTGAAGGGTTATGAGTGTTGCCAAAATTCATGAAATGATTTTTTATGATTATCATTAGCTAGAAGGATGTCTCTTGTTGAAATTCATATGCAATATGTAGGCCCAATATGTAAGGTACATGAGAATCAGAGGTACAAATGCGAAACCTGCGGCTTTGATTGTTGTGTTGACTTTACACAGTGAAATCGCAAGTGACAGACGGAAGGTAAATTAACACGTAAAGTGAGTGAATGGGACATTGTAAAATATACACCAGTAAGTTTCTGACGGTACGGAAGGTGAACTCTTTGCAAGAAATAAGCTATATGAGGTCTTAATAGCTAAAAGAAAATCATATAAAAAATTAGCAAAGTATGAAAGGGTCAAAATCTCAGTATGTAGAAAATTTTATAGGTAAGACTAGTAATTTTTATTGGAAATTGGTGATTTGTCTTATAAAGAGTGAATTAAAGATATTTGTGCTGAAAAGGAACTGAGAAAAGTCTAGTTACACAGTTCCAAAGACACACATCCCCTGGCTACAATGAAATGTATAAAAACAAAACCTGTCCCGTGCCACCTAAATCATTACAGTGGGTTAAGTTGTACGATGAGTTATTCGGATTTTAATAAAAAAAAAACCGCCAAAAGACCACTTTTGAAAGTCTCAACAATATTAAGTAAATATTTTTGGTCGAAACAGTCATTTTAAAAAGCTTTTCAGTCTAATACAAGTGGGTCCTTTGATAGGTCCCCTGTAACGAAGAATATTGACCCGGGGGTCAGTTTTCAATGTTGAATATTGACCCAGGGGGGCATTTTTCAACGTTGAAAATTGAGACCCAAATCGTGAAATTTATACTCTGGGTTATTTTTCAACGGTATGATTTTTTTTTCTAATCTTTAATTACCTCGACACATTGAAAATTGATACTGTTGAGAATTGACCCCAACTTCAGAGTTTTGATCTGAACTGGAACTCATTCTACACGGTTTAAATGTACAATCATGCACATATATGAAAGTTTCAGTATTATAATGTTCATACTGTCCGATACATATACGGACGTGACTTGTTTATTGTTGGTTTATTTGTTTGATTAGATATTTAATTCTTAGACTGAAATTATGATATCCATTTATTATTTCAATACTATGTAAATAAAACTAAGAAGATAACCGTTTTCTTCGGAATTAAACGGGCTAGTCGGAATATAATAGTTTTTGACATAGTACTGATTATCATTCCCTCGTGTGACAGAATTTAATGTTTAAACTTGTCATAATTTCTGACAAATATTATCTAATGAATTTTGACCGTTATCGTTACAATTCAGTAAATTCAACACAGCCTTATTCGACAGGCACCTGGTTTTGTGTGTTTTTTCTAATAATTAAGGTAATGGTCCATACCCCACTAGATAAATAAAATGCGTACAGAATTTTTTCATATTTTTCAAACGTGTATCTGATGACATGTTCTTATCAAATATTACCCTGTTGGGTGGCCCTTGGTATTATAAAGGCTAGGGACGTTGCTAAAAATAGAACTGATTGCAGAAAAAGGTGCTTTTCTCATAAAAAAGAATATAAGCCTAAGCCGAAATTTGACTTTCACAAAATCATTTTTTGACTTATATCCTATGTAAAATAAAGGAATTATTATTTCAAAACAAATATTTTTATGTTACACTTGCTTATTCATAAAAAAATAGATAAATCTGCATACAAATAAGATATAATGAATATATTTTCAAAGAGAATTTAAGCTCTTATAATTTTATTTACGTACAGAATTCTCAATAATTTTGATATTATTTACACCTTAACGCCCTTAATGAATTGGAAATAAAATTACTGAAGGGACCGGCCTTTTCAGGATCACAATTGGCATTTTTTTGGTAATATCATTAAAATGTATATTTTGAAAAAAGATCCGTTAAAATAAAACTGTGCATAGGGTTATTATTTCATAACAAATGGTTAATTAATATGTATTATCTAAATCGCAAAAGATGGTTTCTTTGGATATCTATAAGTATTATGGATCGAGATCGATATTTAGAAATTGCAGTCACATGCGTGGATAATGCTAACTACCTGATATATGCCGTCAAAACAAAACCTTTATTACTGGTTTGAAAGACTGTTCTTATAATGAAATAACCTCTCTTCAGCGCATGATTTTAATTCTAAAAACACTTATTTAGTGGAAAATAAAGCTATGCTCGTTGCTAAGCGAATGTGATAAAGATGATATATGTCAAATTATTTCCTCTTGTGTTTATATCTCCCTTATGTACTGGAATATAGATCTCGGTCAGAATTTCATATTGGATGTTTATGTACTTTCTGGGATTAATGTTTAAATAATTGGATTAAATTCAACCTTAGAATGGATTGATGTTTATGCAAGACAAAAGTAAGCGGTTTATATTTTCAAAACGAGTACGCAATCGACACAACCAAGTCATGTTATTTTGCTGATTAATACTCCGGTAGACCTAATTGATTGCAGTTGTCAGGATTTTTGATATATTTGTTTTGAATCAATTTCTAAACGCGTGAATTACGTCAGACGTTGTTTTGTGACGTATGGATAATTACCTTAAGATAAAAATAACCTTTTTACTGTTTTATTAGGTAAAGGGTGATGTATTTATTTGTATTAAGACAAAAATATATAACATCAGGTACATGTGCTTAATTTGAAGACATCAGAATACTTCCCTCACGAAATAATAAATAAAAGGGTTGTCATTATTTTATCCAACACGTTGCAGCAATCTTAATTCATTTTATACGACTTAACAATAGTTTTTCATAAAATAAACTTGCCAGATAAACTATTTTTGAAGCACCAGCCAACTTTCTGCATGTGCATAGTCATAGTTTATTTTTAAACAATGCAATTTATTTCTATTATTTTGAGTTTCAATTTCATTATTTACCTGTAAATTAGAAACACATAAAACTGAGGTTATATATTTTGTCATAATTAATAACATATACCCTCTACAGTAAAAATGAAAACAAAAGAATTTTAAAAAGTATGCTCGCATCTTCATGTACAGGCGGAGGATGATTGATCAAAACATTGTTATGGTATTTATAAACATATAGGTAATCACAGAACACAAAGCTCACCGAGACGATGCATCACCTTTATGAGACCACTGTTATCATATTATATGAAAATCATACTTTATGATCTTGAATATTCATGGATACTGATTCGACAAACCATCGTATATCATCTGTTAAAACTGTATGATAATCATACGTTCGTGTCATACGGTATTATAAGATACAATATTCATCAATACAAAAAAGTAAAAAACAATATTGAATATTGTCATACTTACAATATATATCATATAATACAATAAAATACCGTAATAAACAATGATGAGATATGATAATGTATGCATGATATGACATTGTATTGTGTTATACATTTTTGTATTTGATCACATAACACAAAATCATAATATATAGTAAAATATATTATCATATGATAGAATATCATATTATTTAATATATCATACTATTGTAATGTTTTCTAATATAGTATGATATTGTATTGTATGATACTAAATTGAATTTGATACATACTATGATATATTGAATCATTTTATTTGAAACAACATTGTATCAAATCAAATGATACAATATCATATATTAATATTATATAATGCAATATTATATAATACATATTGTATTTAACAATACAATAGTATATATTACAATATCATATAATACAATTTCATGTGATATGCGCCTCACTTACTCATTTCGACATTTAATGGTATTCAATACATAAACCGCATGACGTAGGTTCTTAAAGTATTTGGAGTAGTTCGTTTTTTAAAATTCTTTAGAATTAGAGTAGTTGCTCTTAGAATATTTACGTCAAATTGTTTTGTCTGGAGCAGAACAAAATGGCAGCATCGATATTTGCTCAAATCTCTGCAGAGAAAGGGAAAAATTATTTAAGATTGAATAGAAACAAACATTGTAAGTAAACATGGGTGAAGCAAAGATTTTTTAAAAAGTATTTGAAAAGTGAGATTGGAAATTTTGAAGAGTTTAAATAAGTTAAATTGGACGAGATGTTAGGCATCTTGTACATGGCTTTGCGTAGATCATAAATATTTGTGAATAAATATGTCGCTTGATAGTCCTCGGGAAAAACAAAACACTTATTAGGTTAGTTACTGACTCACTACGAAAACATATTGGGTTGATCAATCACTTAAACGGCTCGGCTTCGCCTCGCCATCTATGAGATTGATCAACCCAATATATTTATGTAGTGAGTCAGTAACTTACCTGATAAGTAATAATATATATAATATTTCAATATCATATTATACAATTTCATGTGATATAATACTATATTATAGAAACCAATAGCATATTATACAATATCGTACGATACAATATTATATTATGTGCAATATTGTATCATACGATACAATATTTTATATAGCAATACCATATGAAACAGTATCATGTGATAAAAAAATAAAAAAAATAATACAATATCATATTATACAATATTGTATCATGATATACAATACTATGTATTACAATATCATGATACAATATCATATCGCATCATATAACTTTTTAAAAAATAACATATGATATTATATTGTATCATATTAAACAATAGCGTATTATATCATTCAATACAACATCACAGGAATCATGTTATAGCATTTAAAAACAAACACATTTATCTATCAAGCAGGTTTGAGTGAGGTAGGAGATGGTTTTTAGTATCCTTTTTAATGGAGATCAAGCTCTGCATCTGAAGCTACCTCTGCGTTTAATTAATAATATAGTGAAATCAGCTATGCAAGCTATTATCTTAAAAACATGTTTCCTGTTCCAAAAAACTAAACCTCATCCAGCATCCAAACTTTCGGCTCAGATTCAGCATTCAAGCCTGTCAGGTGCGTCAGTATCACAAGACGCATCATTCATGTAAGTTTGGTGAAGTAAGGACCAGCAGTAACTTAGATATTGCTATCAAAGGGCACCATCAACAGAAACTGGTCCAAAAGCCTTAACCTTCTCCAGCATCTGAAATTTAGGATCCAAATTCAACATCCAAGTCTTTCAGGTCCATAAGTAGGCCCAGATGCATCATCCATGCAAGTTTGGTGAAGACAGGACAAGTAATAGCTTAGATACAAGACATGCAACAAAAACTTTAACCAGGTCCGGACGCCGACGACGGGGGTATAGCATAAGCTTCCCTTGACTTCGTCTCGGTGAGCTAAAAAGGCAGCCATTAAAAAAAGTTGAATAGATTAAGATTTCTCAAGTATACAGTTAATAAACACTTAATAAAGTTCGGCTTTTAGAAGACCTATATTGGGATGTGGTGATGTTGTGAGGGGCAACTGTATCATTGAAAACTCTGAATTGCTTAAACAACATTTTATATAGTGAACTTGGTTTCGGAACCTTGCAATCTCGAAGGGATAAACATAAACTAATTCTATTCTACATGATTTTAAATGGTTTACATTGTTAGCACCAAAGTGCATGTTAGATTTAAATCAATTATATTTTCCAACTGAACATGCATATCATCTTAGGTCGAATGACCTTTTTTCTGTCTACCACTACATCGGATTACTTATTACAATAGCTTTGTTACGTCTACATGTAAATAATGGAATAATTTCATGTACAAACGAAAATTTCATAAACCTTATCCATCTTTAAGTCAAAACTTAAAAACAAAATAGCTTACAAACTGTTTGGGGAATAGGAAAGAATATATTATTTTAGGTAAACTACGGAATAAAGCTAGTAATCCCAATAAAAATCTTACTTATTTGAAGATTTGTTAAATGTTGAGAGTCGATGTTTATACTGTGGGTCTGAATCTGAATGAAATATGATTTTTTTTCTTGGATATCCAAAATACCCTCAACAAAGAGACTAGATTATTAAACAACTTAAAAAGTGTACCTTTTCACGTTAACTATTCTTTATATACATTGTGATAGTTCTGATTTTTGATATAAATAAAATTGTAAAATTGTTTCCCATGTTTATAGTTATATTTCAGCTCCCAGACGTTTTTTTATATTCTTAAGTTACACTGCTTAAATATATTTAATTTGTATACATAAATATTGACTAATTACATGTGTATATAGTTCCCTTTAATCAACTGTTCTTTTGAAATGGGCTTGATCATGAAAATCTCATTTTTATGTTTGTATTTCTGCAAGTATAAACTAGATGCTGTCATTAGACAGTAATACCCGCACCATGTGTTTGCCCCTAAATAACACTGTTTTAAAAATGAAGGCTACATGCAAACTCCGGTAATACATTTAAAAATTATAATTTTCATAACTGAAGGATGAGATCCCTGCCCATATGATAATACACATCGTGACATGAGCAGCACTTTATGTGCAATTTGGGGTAGAACTGTTTGCAGTGAATTTTCAGTTAATCAATAATCTTAACATTTTATGTCATAGGAAGTACAATGGTCTATATAATTATTACAAACAAAATTAAAAATTAAATTATGCCCCCTTCCCGTGGCGGTTGCCGGTTTTAGATTTGCTTCTGTGTGCCTACATGAACATCATCGTGTGCACAGATTTAGAGAAGGGGTGGGAGTGAGGGGTCCAGACCCCCCCTCCCCATGAAAATTCGTAAATTACCAAAAATACACCTTGGACCCCAATGCTCTTACAGACATGTAAACGCTCTAACCCATCGGCTTCAATGTTAGGTTACATTATTTGGGGGGTAAATATTTAATCAATAGTCAACATACTTTATTGTTTATCTCAATAGGAAGTATACATGTACATCACAATATGCAGGTGTCCTGCACCACCTTAAAGCTGTTATTTACCTAATAAAATAGTGCAAGTGGATTTGAAGAATAGGTCATAAAAATACATGCATGTTACAAATGACTGATCTTTGTCTGAAGTTACGTACACAACACAGGTTTGCATGTCTCATTAGCGGATACTAGTTTTACCCAGCTCTTCGATTAGATGGGTTCACGTGTATACATACATGGGTGTTGCTAAAACGCGGAACGGAAAACGGAACGGAAGGAAAACGGAAAATCTTATCTAATGTCATTTACCTCATAGATTTGTTAAGTATGCTAAAACGATATACTTTATGTACCTTTTTAATTTTTTTTGAAAGATTAGCAATATTAGATTATTTATTCAAGAATATTTATTTCTTCAAAATTAACAGTACATGCATTGACCACTATATTCTGTCCCAAAATATCCTCGATTCACTTTTTGCTGTATATTTATATATACCTCAGGCTTCAAGCGATTCTCTTTTAGAAGCATTAAACATTCTCATTATTCTTTCTTTAAAACGTCCTCTCTAGGTTAGCAGCTGGTATAAATACATGGCTAAAAATAAAGAAGTCTACGGGGTTTTGCATTTTAACAGACCCGGATGATGGTGTTGAAAAATTGTGCAAGGTCTTCTGAGTGACTTCCAAATGGAAAAAAGATGTCAACATTTTCCATTATAAATCGTGCTGCATGAATATTTTGGGATCGACAGACTATAGTCCCAATATATAATCGGAAAATCAAACCAGGCAACGTCTAGAGCTCTCTATTCGGATCATATGAATATAGCTGCTGGAATAAACAACTGCATGCTTTGTAATGCAAACGTAAACAAAATTGCATTGCTAAAAATACTAGTTTCACAAATTACTAGTTTCACAAATTACCGAGTATTTTAATGTTTACTGTATTTTAATTTTTTAATGTCGTCAGTCCTACAGTTTTTTTCTTCCATCTCAATGATACTGTATCGTCTGTATGATAAAAGATCGTCTAGAACACCGAAAATTCAATTTTGATGTAAGTATATACATGTACATCATATTTGAAAATAATATAAAAATACTCAAAACACGCATAAAACGCTTTCACTAACTGCGTACGTTACGCTAATATGCCAGCAATACCATATAAGAGAAATAAGTAAAAAGTTATAGCTAATTTGCTCATTTAATCATGTTAATGATTCACAATTCGTATACATTTGATTTTTCCGTTTCGTACTCAACTAAAGCCGAATGAATACAATGCTATAATTGATAGACATTCATATGAATATTAATAAGATAGCAACATGTTGATAATCATTCATTAGATATAAATAAAAGATACAAAGTAAATCGTTTCTGGCCAGTCTATACCCTTTTTAAGGGATAAACGTGATGATATTTTCCATTCCGTTCCGTTTTCCGTTCCGCGTTTTAGCAACACCCATACATACATGTCTGTGTTTTCCGTATGCAGAAAAGGATTACGGTAGTTAAGATCAGCTAAAGGAATTCATTATTGTGTTTTAATTGGATTATCATTATGATGTTGACCAATTTAGGTAAGCATAATACATGTAGTAGCAGTAGCACAATATAATAAGATGCCAGCATGGGATTCCTGCCAGCATACATACACATGTATATAAGTTCTACTTTCACTTTCTAAATGTAATCTCCCTTTGACAGCATACTGTATCATCATCTTTTAATATTTAAATAAGCTTATCATCGTTACCTATCCTATCGCATTTGTAAAGTTTCTGTCATTTTAGTTGCAAAAGTTATTTTTTTCATTTGTCAGACTGCATGCACTGTTGAGTTGACCCCATATTGACCCTGTATAAACAATTTCTTATTAAATTTGTGTATTTCATATGTAAGTAAGTGTAGACACTTATATTTTTTATATGAGTAATAATAGGAAGGAAGGAGTATTTCTTTCTTAATGTATTATAATGCATCAAATACAATGTAGGTCATGACCTTATGGGACTGTTCTGACCCCACGAAACAGGAAAATACAAAATATCTTCTAAAGTCATTATGATGCATCAACTGGTGTAAAGTACATTAATGACCCCCAGGTGTTGTCTTTAACCCCCCCCCCCCCCCCCGCCTTTATGAAATAGGAAATG
Organism: Magallana angulata; assembly: GCF_025612915.1. Lineage (NCBI taxonomy): Eukaryota > Metazoa > Mollusca > Bivalvia > Ostreida > Ostreidae > Magallana > Magallana angulata. Next base: position 27,775 of record NW_026441608.1, read on the forward strand.
ATATGATACACTGTATATTTTGCTAACTTCTGAGATCTGAGATCCTCATCCCTAAACCGTTTAATTTATTTTTGCTCTTAGTGTCATTGCGCGTAAAATTGTATTGTAAGATTATGCCCCCTTGGAGACACCCTGACATTTTAGAACTAGAAATAATAATGTATTTTATCTTATTCATATGTAATACAGTAGTGTTTGATCCATGTGGGTAATTCCTAGCCTAATGATGTCACTGCTTTGTTTAGGAGACTTTACAATTGCCCCAAATAGGTGAATACACATGGCAGTGATGCAGATAACATTTTGTTTATAAATCTTAAAAATTGAATTAAGCAATTTCCAAAATGTTAATGTGAATCACGAGAGAAAAAGCAATCAAGAAATGATTTAAAATTTGCTACTGTACACATATAAGAATGTATTAAGAAGACTGAATCTTTATAAGCAGGTTAGATTGGGGGGGGATGAATGTGGAGTATAAACATTTATAATTTGAATCATTTATTGTTATTAATTAATTTTAACTTGTCAATGAATACTACTTATTGATCCCAAGGTAGAAATATGACCTCTGATCGTATCTCAATAGATCATTTGTCAATTATGCAAGGTGTAATGTAATTTTTTTTAAAAATAACATTTTTTACCAGTTTATAAAAGTTTTTAGACACCCAAATTATATTTTGATTTTAATAGATTATTCGACACGGAAGGGGGGGGGGGGAGAGAACAGTTTATATTTGAGTTTGTTTGGGAGTGGGGGTTCCAAGTCATATATTTGACAATTTTTTAATGTAATTTAAAATAAGACTAAGCCATACTACAGTCATGAACATGAATAGTATAGATCAAAACACAAACTAATACATGTACATGTATATATACATAGGAAGTATTACAAAACAGATGATTGATCTATATCTGGGTTCTTAAATTGAATCATATATCATGTACATATTATATTATTGTTTCTTTGTTCAAGGCATTTAAGATGGTATGTAGGTCATGATCCCAAGTGCTCTTCCTGAAATTATCAAATATCATAAAAACCATTGAGATCCCCACCTTAATCCAAAGATATTATTCCTCCTTAGGTCATGCAGGCGCATCAGATCATTATGGCATGTAAGTCATGACCCTAAGGGGTCATCCTGACCCCCTTAGAGTCAGAAATTGTCAATTATCTTTAAATTATTGATGTTTGATGATCCTATCTCTATTTAATCTTTATTAATTATTAAGTCTCCTGAATGAAGTTTGGAGACTTATTGTTTTTGTACGGTTCTTAAAACATGTATATATTCTTCACCTTCTTTTTCTTCTTTCCCGCTCTGAACTTGTTTCTCAGAGATGGCTGAACATAATTGTACAAAACTCTAGGATATGATAGGCCTGCAAATCTAGTTGTGCACCCTGGTTTGATTTTTCTCATTTTGGGTTAGACAACCACTTTTCGGGGGAGGGGGGGGAGGGAAGGGGGTGTCAAAAGGGTGTGGGGTCTAACATTGAGCCTTGTAGAAAGAATCATAGACTCTATTGTAAATGGTAACTTGAAAACGGACAAAGATAATAATATAGGGTTTTCATAATCATATATTGGCTGTTACTGGCAATATATAGGCTTTATTAGATCTGACCCCTGGGGTCATCCCCACCCCCAGGAATTTGAAATTACCATATATCTCAGAAACTGTTATAATCATGACCCCTAAACAATATATATTCATGTTTCTGATGTCAAGGGGCATCGAATATTATGTAGGTCATGGGCCCTGTGGGTGGTCCTGACGCCCTCAAACAGCAAGTCCCTTAATATCTTCAAAACAGTTGAGATCCCCACCCTTAAACCATATATATTCTTGTACCTTGTGTCAAGGGGCATCAAACGGTATGTAGGTCATGGGCCCCGGGGGTTGTCATGACCCCCCTTGAACAGGAAGTGCACGAATATCTCGAAAACGGTTGAGATCCCCACCCCTTAACCATATATATTCTTGATCCTTAAAGGGCATCAAAAGGTATGTACCGGTAGGTAATGGGCCTCAGGGTTAAATTTAATTTTTCAAAACCGTAATGCACATCTATGGAACAGTTCCTTTCATATCCCAAGATATGATGTGTCTATCCATTAAATCATAAAAGGAGTTCTAGGATCTATGGTTTTTTTAGTGATAAACGTCAATTTTCTGCTACATTTTGACTCCCTGGATGAAATTTAAATTTTGAAAACCTTACTGCACATTTATAGAACAGTCCCTATCATATCCCAAGATATGATTGTCTATCCATTAAATCATAAGAGGAGCTCTTGGATCAATGTTTGATTTTTTAGTGATAAACGTCAATTTTCTGCTACTATTTGACTCCCAGGATGAAATTTAAATTTTTAAAACCTTATTGCACATCTATAGGACAGCCCCAATTATATCCCAAGACATGATGTAGCTACTCCAAAAGTTGTAAGAGGAGTTCTGGAAACCATATTTTTTTTGCCAAAAAACGTCATTTTTTGTTGCCCACTGATCCCCTTAATTAAAAAAAAAATTCTGGAACCTGATCATGCCTCAATATGACACTCCCAATCATATTCTAGAAGATCATTTGGCTACTGCTTAAAAAAAATGACGTTTTTTAAACCAGTTTTTTTGTAAAAAAAAAACGTCATTTTTTAGCCATTAAATGACCCCCAGGACAAAATTGAAAATTCCGAAACCTTATTGCGCATCTATAGGATACCCTAAAACATATTCCAAAAGATGATTTGTCTACTTTTGAAAATGTAGGAGAAGTTCGAGGAAGAAGGTTATTTGTGAAAAAACGTCATTTTTTACCAATTTTTTGACCCCCAGGACTAACAGAGAATTTTTGAAACTTTTTTACAAAACAACATGATACCCCAAATCAAACTCCAAGAGTTCAGTTTGCTGGTTTATAAGATGTAAGAGCAGTTTGAGAAAGTAAAACGTGACAGACGGACGGACGGACAGACGGACGGACGGACGGACGGAACAGGGTAACAACAATATACCCGAACTTTCTTTAGAAAGTGCGGGTATAATGAAGGCGATGTTTTTGTTAATGTAGGTGTGAATGAACATGTCTACAAGCAATATGTCTAACAATCATATAAGGTAAATGTTCAGATAATTATTAAATATCCAATTGTCCCTTGTCTTATATACACTATATCAATAATATTCTGTAAAATATTAATAATATATACTTATGACCATATGATATTTAAGAACACCACTTCTTGAGTTTGTATGTTTGAAAGGGCTTACATACATGTAGGCTTTGTTGTTATTCAATCCTTTTGAATTTCAATACAGAACGTTTAAATTAAATTAATAATGTAGGTGCCTGTTATAGGAAGTGCAGCCATACATTCTAACGCTGTTGTATGATCTTCTACTACATACATGTATTTTTATTTTTAAAAAATGCAATTTACCAATTTATATTAAAGAAAACATTTAGTGTTAGTTTTATTTGAAAGTTTTGTGAACAAAGCAATTTAGAAACTATTAAAATTAGATGCTGTCATTAGATAGTAATACCCATACCAAGTGTTTGCCACTAAATAACACTGTATTTACCAGTTTGATTAAAAATGAAGGCCATATGCAAGCAATACATTTCAAAATTATAATTTTCACAACTGAAGGATGAGGTCCCTTCCCATATGAAAATACACATGAGCAGCACTTTATGTGCGATTTGGGGTTGAACTATTTGCAGTGAATTTTCAGGTAATCAATAATCTTAACATTTTATGTCATAAAAAAGTATAATGGTCTATAAAATTATTACAAACAAAATTAAAAATGAAAGTATACCCCCTCCCCGTGGCGGTTGCCGGTTTTAGATTTGCTTCTGTGTGCCTACATGTACATCATCGTGTGCACAGATTTAGAGAAGGGGTGGGAGTGAGGGGTCCAGACCCCCCCCCCCAATGAAAAATTATTTATTACCAAAAATACACCTTGGACCCCAATGCTCTTACAGACATGTAATCGCTCTAACCCATTGCACTTCAATGTTAGGTAACATTATTTGGGGGGTAAATATTTACTTAATATTTAATATACTTTATTGTTTATCTCAATAGGAAGTATACATCACAATATGCAGGTGTCCTGGCACCACCTTAAAGCTGTACGTTATTTACCTAATAAAATAATGCAAGTGAATTTGAAGAATAGGTCATAAAAATACATGCATGTTACAAATAACTGATCTTTGTCTGAAGTTACGTACACAACACAGGTCTGCAGGTCTCATTAGCGGGTACTAGTTTTACCCAGCTCTTTGATTAGATGGGTTCACGTGTGAATACATACATGCATGTGTTTTCCATATGCATAAAAGGATTAGTTAAGATCAGCTAAAGGAATTCATTAATTATTGTGTTTTAATTGGATTATCATTATAATGTTGACCAATATAGGTAAGCATAATACATGTAGTAGCAGTAGCACAATATAATGAGATGCCAGCATACTCAAGTTCTACTTTCAATTTCAAAAATGTGATCTCCCTTTGACAGCATACTGTATCATCATCTTTTAATATTTAAATAAGCTTATCATCGTTACCTATCCTATCGCATTTGTAAAGTTTCTGTCATTTTAATTGCAAAAGTTATTTTTTTCCTTTGTCAGACTTGCACTATTGAGTTGACCCCATAGTGACCCTGTATAAACAATTTCGTATTAAATTTGTGTATTACATGTAAGTAAGTGTGGACACTGATCATTTTTATATGAGTTATAATAGGAAGAAAGGAGTATTTCTTTCTTAATGTATTAATTATAATGCATCAAATACAATGTAGGTCATGACCTTTTGGGACTGTTCTGACCCCACGAAACAGGAAAATACAAAATATCTTCTAATGTCATTATGATGCATCAAATGGTGTAAAGTACATTAATAGCCCCCAGGTGTTGTCTTTAATCCCCCCCCCCTCTTATTCATATGTAGTGTTTGATCCATGTGGGTAATTCCTAGCCTAATGATGATCGACACTGCGTTGTTTAGGAGACTTTACAATTGCCCCAAATAGGCGAATACACATGCATATAACATTTTGTTATAAATCTTAAAAATTGAATTAGGCAATTTCCAAAATGTTAATGTGCATCAGGGGAGAAAAAGCAATCAAGAAATGATTTAAAATTTGCTACTGTACACATATAAGAATGTATTAAGAAGACTGAATTTTTAGAACCAGGTTACATTGGGGGGGGGGGGTGAATGTGGAGTATAAACATTTATAATTTGAATCATTTATTGTTATTAATTTTAACTTGTCAATGAATACTAGTTATTGATCCCAAGGTAGAAATATGACCTCTGATCATATCTCAATAGATCATTTGTCAATTATGCAAAGTGTATTGTAATTTTTTTTTCAGAATAACATTTTTTACCAGTTTATAAAAGTTTTTAGACACCCAAGTTATATTTTGATTTTAATAGATCATTCGACTATTAAGGGGGGGGGGGGAGAACAGTTTATATTTGAGTTTGTTTTGGGCGGGGGTTCCAAGTCATATATTTGACAATTTTTTAATGTAATTCAAAATAAGACTAAGCCATACTACATGTACAGTCATGAATAGTATAGAACAAAACACAAACTAATACATGTATATATACATAGGAAGTATTACAAAACTTAGATGCTTTATCTATATCTGGGTTCTTAAATTGAATCATATATCATGTACATATTATATTATTGTTTCTTTGTTCAAGGCATTTCAGATGATATGTAGGTCATGATATTATTCTTTATCTTCTTTTTCTTCTTTCCCGCTCTAAACTTGTTTCTCAGAGATGGCTGAACAGAATTGTACAAAACTCTAGGATATGATAGGCCTGCATGTGTAGATGTGTACCCTGGTTTGATTTTTCTCATTTTGGGTTATACAACCACTTTTCGGGGGAGGGGGGTCAAAACAGAGGGTCAAAAGGGTGTGGGGTCTAACATTGAACCTTGTAGGAAGAATCGTAGACTCTATTGTAAATGGTACCTTGAAAACGGACAAAGATATTAATATAGGGTGTTCATAATCATATATTGACTCTTATTGGCAATATATAGGGTTTATTAGATCTGACCCCTGGGGTCATCCCAATCCCCCAGGAATTTGAAATTACCATATATCTCAGAAACTGTTATAATCATGACCCCTAAACCATATTTATTCATGTTTCTGATTTCAAGGGGCATCAAATGTTATATAAGTCATGGTCCTTGTGGGTGGTCCTGACCCCCTCAAACAGCAAGTCCCTTAATATCTTCAAAACAGTTGAGATCCCTACCCTTAAACCATATATATTCTTGTTCCTTGTGTCAAGGGGCATCAAACGGTATGTAGGTCATTGGCCCCGGGGGTGGTCATGACCCCCCCCCCCCTCGAACAGGAAGTGCACGAATATCTCGAAAACGGTTGAGATCCCTACCCCTTAACCATATATATTCTTGATCCTTAAAGGGCATCAAAAGGTATGTAGGTAATGAGCCTCAGGGTTAAATTGAATTTTTCAAAACCGTTATGCACATCTATGGAACGGTTCCTATCATATCCCAAGATATGATGTGTCTATCCATTATATCATAAAAGGAGTTCTAGGATCTTTGTTTTTTAGAAGTGATAAACGTCAATTTTCTTCTACTTTTTGACTCCCTGGACGAAATTAAAATTTTTAAAACCTTACTGCACATCTATAGAACAGTCCCTATCATACCCCAAGATCTGATGTGTCTATCCATTAAATCATAAGAGAAGCTCTTTGATCTATGTTTTTTTAAGTGATAAACGTCAATTTTCTGCTACTATTTGACTCCTTGGATGAAATTAAATTTTTTAAAACCTTATTGCACATCTATAGGACAGCCCCAATTATATCCCAAGAGATGACGTAGCCACTCGAAAAGTTGTAAGAGGAGTTCTGGGAACCATACTTTTTTGGCAAAAAAACGTCATTTTTTGTTGCCCACTGATCCCCTTAATGAAAAAAAAATTCTGGAACCTGATCACAATTCAATATGACACCCCCAATCATATTCTAGAAGATCATTTGGCTACTTCCAAAAAAATGATGTTTTTGAAACCAGTTTTTTTTGTTAAAAAAAAATGTAATTTTTCAGCCATTAAATGACCCCCAGGACAAAATTGAAACTTCCGAAACCTTATTGTGCATCTATAGAATACCCTAAAACATATTCCGAGAGATGATTTGTCTACTGTTGAAAATGTAGGAGGAGTTCGAGGAAGAAGGGTTTTTGTGAAAAAACGTCATTTTTTACCACTTATTTGACCCCCAAAGCTAACAGAGAAGTTTTGAAACCTTTTTACAAAACAACATGATACCCTAAATCATACTCCAAGAGTTCAGTTGGCTCGCTTTTAAGATGTAAGAGCAGTTTGAGAAAGTAAAACGTGACAGACGGACGGACGGAACAGGGTAACAACAATATACTTGAACTTTCTTTAGAAAGTGCAGGTATAACAAAATTAGTTTTCCGTCATTCTGCACAAAAATTGGGTTGTTAACTTTCTACAGATTCCATGAAGCAAAATTGTTTTTGGCAAGAGAAAATTATAATTTTGATAATACATGTATCTAGTTATATCTGAAGTTATCATAACGGCACAAAAAATAAAAAATAATATCGTCTATCAAAATATATTGTTATTTCAGCATTGTTCGTGAATAAGTACATGTTAGCGTATCATCATTTTGTAAGCTGTTGTTGACTGGATTGGTGTGAATACAACAATTAAGATAATCATAGTTTTCATAAACTGAGTGGGTGCTAACACAATCAAAGTACTGAAGAACTGACGGGAGTTGATTTGTCGATGTTTATTTATTTTGAAATCATTGATATGTTATTTTGCATGACAAATACATGTAGTTTCTTATTTGAATTATGCACATTTTCATAATATGAATTTTTGGACTTTTTCGACAAGAATGTCGAGAAACCCCCATATGAATCATGTTAAATAATATTTAAAGATAAAATTAATTCAATCAAACTATGTATCAGTAATAGGAATATTTCTCGAATATTGTATGGATCCAAGCAATATTAAACTCTAGTCTCGTTCAACCGACCGCTCGGCTGACACCGTAAATCTCCGACAAGGATTTACGGAGACAGCCGAGAATGAGACTATATTGAACTCTGGCGTAGGAATACATACGACTACAAAAAATAATTAAATTGTTCGTACCATTTAAAATCTGACTATTTTCAAGGAATTTATAAATAAGTTTCCTTGAAAAACAATGCTTTAGCATACATTACATCGAATTTATCAATTATTTTCAAGAACTTAGTCTTGTCACCAGCAATGTTTTGTGCTGAGGTCCAAACTCTGTTTCACTTTCGGTTTGTCTGAGTAATTGCATGGGAGAGTTGATTAAAATCAACTCCCAAAAATCACAAATCGACATACTGTAAATTTTGTTTTTTGCACCCACCCAGAAGATTTACAATGAACAATATCAAAGTTTCAATTTACTGGGTGAATGTAAGACCAAAATTAAACAACATGGTGTTTTTTTTTGCACCCACCCAGAAGATTTACAATGAACAATATCAAAGTTTCAATTTACTAGGTGAATGTAAAACCAAAATTAAACAACATGGCGTTTTGTTATTTTAATTAAAAATTATCTATATTTGTACACTTATGCAGCGTATTTAAAAAAGGAGTTTTACTGAATTGAATAGTTAAACGTGTAACCATGTATACAAATATTCTGTCAAATTGAATATGCAACCTTTGGTGTGTACAAAGAACAAGTGCATTTAGGCAAGCGTGCAAGTTACACTGTCTACACCATGAGCGAATTACTTGGCAACAGTGCCGATATAAAACATTTCACGTGATGTTGTTGAGATAATATATGCAGATGTTTCTGTAAATATATTGTCGTTACGAATCTGTGTTCAAAGGACAGTTCCAATGTTATCGGTGTAAAAAAAATGTGCACCATTGAAAATTACCATACTTGAGTAAATAAAGTATCTCTCTGTTTCACTTTTTTCTCAATTTATCTTTTCTCTTAATTTACAATCTCTCTCTCTCTCTCTCTCTCTCTCTCTCTCTCTCTCTCTCTCTCTCTCTCTCTCTCTCTCTTTCTCTCTCCAGTTTGTGTCAAAAATACCGACGAAAGAACAATACAGCAAATACCAGTCTGTTATAAATTCCTTTGTATAATGTGCAGAAAATATGCAGTTTATCGATAATTGAGTTTTATTACTAAAAAAAAATAAAAGATATTTTTCTATCCAGTGTATCCTCATACAGTTTTAAAGTTTAAAAAGAGAATGCCTGTCCAGTAGTTGCTGTTGATAACATGTTTTCTGGTATAAGAATATTCCTTTGGTTAAAATTAAAGGGGCGTGGTCACGATTTTGGTCAAAAATTATTTTTCCGATTTTGATATTGACAATGCTTTAGAAAGACATTTTGAATAGGCAACATAAATTTGAGTGTAATTTGTTGAGTTTTAAGCGAGTTACAGTGCTTAAAATTCTTCGCTTTGTAAACAAAGCGTTTGTTTACATTTTGATCGTTGAAGTAAATATTTCAGTTTTAAACCTAAAACGAATGTTTAAATGTTAGAAACTGTTTTTCTATGCTTAAAATGAATAAAAAGACAAATTAGCTGGAAAAATATTTTTTACTGGTATATTGAACCTATGTAAACAAAAACAGGGCAAGTTTACATGACAAAGAGTTGTGAGCCCTGTATCTTGGTTATAACTCTACAAATGACTCTTAAATTTTATTTGATCATTAGAAATGCATTTCTTAAGCATTGCAAATAATAAAAACATAAAAATAGAATTTGACCAAATTTGTGACCATGCCCCTTTAATAATAATAAGTGTGTATTGCACATTTATCCTTGCTCTGTTGCTTCATAAAACACTGCGGTTATCCTTTGGAATTTATCAAACAGATCCAACCGTACCATTTTGTGGAACAAAATAATTCATTTATTGTTTATTAATTTCGATTTTTGTTATTTTTTCCAAGCTATTTATTTTTAAACGTCTCTCTGATTCATGCTTGGGTTAGTACAACGCCTCATTCTCCAACTGAAGTAGAGATGGGGAAAACGAGAATACAGTTAACCATTGCAAACACTACATATATGTCATCCTCCATGGTTGTAATTTTTTCTTTGAACCGTTTTGTATCATAGAAATAATTACGAACATGTTTATTTAAAAATTCTGTTTTATGTAAACAATTATATTAATCCATGAAAGTAATTTAAATGAAAACGCAGTTCTTAATGTAACGTTATATAATAATGTCCTTTTTCAGCGATGTTCTGTCCAGTGCCAGTTGGCAATGCTGTATTGTCATCAACCTGCAGTAGACAGACCGGGGTATCGTGCCCCTTCTTCTGTACCCAAGGCCACCACTCTACCACAATGGACAATATAGTGTGCACCCCTGACGGAACGTGGAGTTTGAACACCACTACTTTGTGCTCACGTAAGATGTGATGTTCGTCTTACATGATATCTAAAACACATTCTGTAATGTGATCCCTTCTTAGATGATATTTAAAACACATTCAGTAGATGAATGTGCTAGTGAACTTATTACTCGACTAAAAGCATCATTGATTTGATTATACATAATTAATAGAAATACCAAACGTATCACAAATTCTTTTCTTTACATAATACGGGAACGTGCCTTCGCATCTTTTTTTTATCATTATTTTTATGATGTGATATTTAAAGCATTCTTAATGAAATATTGTTAATTTAATTAAACATATAATAATATTAAAATATTACTATATCAAATAAAAAGATGTCTAGTATGTATCTAGTAGACATTTTTGTCGTATTCTTTATAATTGTTTTATATAAAGTCGATTCTTCTCCATTTTCATTTGCGCATCCCCAGTAAACTTTCCCGTTTTATGCATACATCATTTATCCAAAGCGTGTCCACCTCAAGAAGGGTTCAAAGTTCAACATAGCAATATATTAGAGGGAATTTAAATATATATTTGAATTTTGAAAAACAACAATGCTGGGGCCCCAAGAAGGGTTCTGAGTTTAACATAGAAATATATAAAGGAATGTTTAAAAAATACAATGCTACTATTTGTGATACAAGCGTCCTTAAATAGTGTAGATTTTAAATTGTAAAATCGTAACCCCAGGACGATTACTTGGGTTCTGGAAGGGGTTCAAAGTTCAACATAGAAATATAAACAAAAAATGTCTCAATGTTTTCTCATCAAGAACTACAATGCAACAATTGTGAAATTACTATTCAAACAGCTTCAGATAGTGCAACTTCTAAATTCTTCTCACTGAAATCCCGGACTAATATTAGGGCTCTACGAATTGTTCAAAGTTTAACATAAAAATATGAAGGGAAAAATGTTTATTTTTTCATATTTATCTAATTAAATAACATTATATGTAAACAAAATTCTTCATAACCTCAAAAGAAGGTTAGAGAAATTTTCCTTTTACTTTCATAGTTATTCAGATCATTTTCTAATTTTCTAATGAGTAAACTCAGGTGACCTATTGCTATCCGATTTCGTCCGTCGTCGTGCGTCGTGCGTTTACAATTTTACATTTTTAATTTCTTCTTAAAAACTACAAGGCTAATTGTTATCATTTTTGGTGTGAGTCTATGGTAAGAGAAATCTAAATTGTGAAATTCATGGCTCTACCACCCCCGAGGCACCGCAAGTGGTGGCAAATATGCAAAAAAAGAAGCCAAATTTTCAAAAATCTTCTCTACTACCACACATGTGAAGAAAAAACTTGTTGCATGAATATGATGTTCATGAGGCCCTCTACAAAAATTGTGAAATTTATGGCCCCTGGGTCAGGGGTTCAGGCTCTATGGTGGTGCCAATATGGCCATATAGTAAAAATGTATTAAATATTAGATAATCTTCTTCTCTATTATCATGAATATTTGTTAAAACTAAATGCATGATTATGATGTCCATGAAGCCCTCTAGTAATATTATGAAATTCATGGCCCCTGGGTCAGGGGTTCAGGCTCTAGGGTGGGGCCAATATGGCCTTATAGTAAAAATGTATTTAATCTTAGAAAACTTTCATCTCTACTCCCATATATATTTGTTAAAAACTACCTGGTTATAAAGTCCTTGATGCTCTCTACTAAAATAATGAAATTCATGACCCCTGTGTAAGGGGCTCAGGTTCTAGGGTGAGGCCAATATGACCATATAGTGAAAATGTATTAAATCTTTAAAAAAAATTTTCTTTACTCCAACAAAGGTGGGCAAAAAACTGAATACTTGGTTATGATGCCCACTAACTCCTATACCTAAATTGTGAAATTCATGGCCCCTGGGTCAGGACAAGGGGGGGGGAGCAATATGGCAATATAGTGTTAATGCATGTAATGTTTTAAAATCTTCTTGTCTATTCTCACAAATCTGTCTGAAAAATTGACTTCATAATTATGTTTACCAGGAATTCCTCTACTAAAAGTTTAAATTTCATGTTCCCTGGAGTATGGGTTTTGACTTTAGGACAGGGCCAAAATGGATGTATAGGTGTTTATGCATATAATGTTTAAAAATTATCTTATTTACTCCCACACACCTGTAAGGAACACTGAATTCTTGATTTTATAGACCAGAACTTTACGTGTTTCGCCAAAATTATAGGTTTCATAGTTCTTTTTGAAATTTTTCAGGCAGGGAGGTGGTCGTCATTATAGATTTATAATTTTTCTACTCCAGAATGAAACCCAATTAAATGAATATATAACACTCCTCGACAAGTTTGTTTATGGGTTATATGCTACTCAGGTGACCGTTAAGGTATATTGACCTCTTTTTTTATCGATCATGCATTGAGGCTGAGTATGAAAAGATTGGTCAGTCGATGCATCTTGAACCTTAGGATTTGATTTCCAAGAAAGCTTCTTTTGAAATATACTGTTTTCTTATATCGTCAAACATTAGAAATCCGAGGATTTTCGTGAGTTTTAAAATTTTAGAAGAGTTTCATATTCATAAATTTCAAATGAGATACTGGAAGTGTTGTTCAGGTGAGTGATGTTGCTCTTGAGACTCATGTTGTAATACTCATCTACGACATCTGATTTCTTTGAAAAAAAAAATTAAAACCTATGATGTTTTTAAGCAATTTTATGCCCGAAGTCAGTTGACAATGCTGTAATGTCACCAAACTGCAGTAGAATGGTTGGAAAATCATGCACCTATTCCTGTACACATGGTTACCTCCCTACAACATCGGACAGCGTAGTTTGCACCCCTGAAGGATCATGGAACAATGGCTTCATGGATACTAATGCGCTGTGTTCACGTAAGATCGTCGCCTATATCGTTATTTGTCATACACAGCTTTATAAAATGTATTTATGTAAATAGAAATGAATAAGCAGATCAATTGTATTTTCTCGAGACAATAAAATGCTTTTTGCATCCATCTTGAAAACATGAGAAGCTTTGTATACACGAAATTTTTAGATTTTATTTCTTAAAAATATGGAACAATCAAGGGAGCTCCAATCTTTTCTCCAACCCCCAACCCACACACGGGCGCGCGTCATAGTTTAGGAAAATCACATTCGGGGACTTGAATATTTTAAGATGGTTTCCATACTCTATAAAATACCTGTTTTCCTGCGAGATGACCATAACTACTGAACGATAATTAAAAGGAAGAATAAAAGTTGGTTTTAACTTTATGAGTGGACGAATCTCTTGAGTACCTAAAGTTTGTCTTGATTATTTCAAGTTACAATGTTGGTGAAACTTCCATTCAGCAATGCATACATATAATTTTAACGCACACCTTTTAATGTTTACTTAAATGATGGCACCACGACTACGATGTAACATTGCTGGTATACATGCTCACATGTGACTTCGTTCACATTATATTTGTTTTAGGTATGTATCAGGCAGTGCACTGAAACAATTGAACATCTTTTTCATGATTCAATACATACAAAAGGACTTTTGATCAAGATAGTTGTCTAGAGAAAATATTAATATTAATAGAAGTGTTTTATAAAAAAAAATACATTTACTACGTATACTGAAAGAAGTAAATATAACTAGTGGACTAATTGTTTTCAAACAATAAGAGGTCCACTTTAATATTTTTTATTGATCTGTTAGACTGCTCAATTAGGTATACACAAAATTATTATACCAAAGCTATATGTTGTACTATGGAATGGGAATGCTAATACATTGGCAGTATTACATTTTTAAATTACTTTGGAATTTAAAAGCAGACTTGATCAAAATCTATTAGAATCAATCACTCATACGTGTACATGTACCTGTAGTCATACATGTAAATAAGTTTCAATACAACAATTAGACTCTAAAAGCCATTTAATGTGATGATTCATGTGTATCGCACTTAAATCAGTAAAGTTCAATAAAATCATCGATTTTAATGTGTAAATAAAATATGAAAATAAAACAGAGGCCAACAATTTTTGTACATGCTGAATTTGAGGCCAAAAGTCCTCATTCAAAAAAGTGTTTGTTTTTTATTGTTTGTTTTCCAACTTTTAATTACAAGAGCTGGCCACTTTGTTTATGGTTAAAACAATGCAGTCGAATTCTAAACCTCTCCTCCCATGGTAAATTGTTAAGTTTCCAAGTAAAGAATTGAATTTACAAGGAGCCCCCCCCCCGTCTTTGAAAGCAGATAAAAAATAATAGAATGAAATTTCTCCCCCTCCCAGGCATTAGGATTTTAAAAACTGACTAAATATGTTCCCTTTTTTCTTCTTTTCGCCTTTCCTGGTTTCGGATTAGTCTGTCTTAAATATTTTGTATAACGTTAGTGCAATCGTGATAAATCCAAAATTCCGAATTTACACGCGAGTTGCTTTTTTGTGTGTACATGTAAGATAAGTCTATGTTTGGTTGTTAGACATTCAGTGTATCCATATAGAACAGATACTAAAAAATCCGCGTTATTTGTCGAAATTTCACATCTGTCTTCTGGATTTTTTCTTCTAAAAGTATGGAATACGTTGTCATTAAATTTAGATTTGTCTATTAATCATCTTCTATAGTAATGGGGCATATTGAACAAAACGAGGATAACGCAAAAAGAGAGCGCATGCGAGTACATCATAATGCATACACCTCAGGGAGGGGACCACAATCCTAAAAAGGCTTAGTGAAGGGCATGGCCACAAGGCAAGCTGACAAGTACCTCAAAATAAACATTGACATCGCTTTGTTTAAAATGATGTTATATTATGTAAAAGGGTAAAATGGTAGTTCTGTCTAATCTTTCACATGCTCTCGCTGCCCCTCCCCCCCCCCGGACACTTACCAAACATGAATGCTAAACTTATCGCCTTTAATTTCTATTATTTCTATGAAGTTTATAAGTGAGGTCAAAATCCTTTGGGGGTCAGTTTTTAACGCATGGGGGTCGTAGATCTACAGGTCTGGAATGGTTTTCTACTGTAGAAAAAGGACCCTAATTGTCATGGAATACTGACCCAGGGTTAGTTTTCTCCGGAGAAATTTGATCTCCGGGTCAATATTCTACGGGGGTCACTTTTCGTCGTTGCACCGGTAGATTATCATTTTGCATACTGATTTATGACAAAAAGACAACATCCTTATGCAAAGAAACGACGGAAAGAGCGAATAATATCGCATGAATTAGAACTACAGTACCGATCAGACCCAGCCTAACAGAAAGTAAACCGCAACTAAACCCTGGGTTTACTTTCAGGGTTTACTCTGGGTTTACTTCGGGTTTACTCTGGGTTTACTCTGGGTCAACTCTAGTAAACCCGAAGTAAACCCAGAGTAAACCCAGAAAGTAAACCCAGGGTTTAGTTGGGGTTTACTCGGAATATACAAAGGGTGGGTATTACACGCAGTAGGATGGTAAGATAAAATACTAGTCTGCTTCACACTCAAGTGCACACAGTTGACCTTAAACGATTTCAAAGTTAACCCAAAGTAAACCCAAAGTTAACCCCGAGTAGACCCAAATTTTCAAAAAATAAACCCAGAGTGAACCCCAAGTAAACCCAGAAAGTAAACCCGGGGCTTAGTTGGGGTTTACTCTGGTGTTTGGTTGGGTATGATCGGTACTGTAATATCAAAATAAATGAAACAAGAGTGAGTGCGTGTGTGTGCGCGTGCATGTTTGATCTCTTGTAAATCGACTTCTTTTCTGGAAAAACAACAAGTATTCAATCTTGACCATTTACATGAAATAGCTGTATAAAAATAAAATTTCCTGACTATGGTTTTCTTACCTAAAACAGTGATGCTTCATTCTATGTTCCTTAAACTGGTTTTCATAAAAATCAATTTCAAAATTAGAACATCTTTATCATAATCAATATATTTAATTGAAAAACAATTTTTTTGGTCACATCCTTCGGCATTCTGGCTAATATTGGTATATAAGGTTTATACAAAATGTGGTGTGGAAAAGATTATGTTTTAGTATATTTATTACAGACTCAGTAATAACGTTTGATCATATTAACTTAAAAATCAATCTCGTTACCGACTGTTATTAAATCTCTCTCTCTCTCTCTCTCTCTCTCTCTCTCTCTCTCTCTCATCTATATAAATTTATAATGCTATAGTAAATGTCGTTGGACATTTGGACAAACAACCTAACTTTAAGCGCAGTTAACAGATGATGTTTCAAGTTTATTTCAAGAAATTTCATTCTCCGTCCCTCCTTTTTGGATTTTCTTATAAAGGGGGGGGGGGGTGGGTTGTTTTGTTTTCTTTGGCCCGTTTCTTGTCATAGAAATAATTAAATACGTGTTTCAAAAGTCTTTTACTGTAAAAAATTATTAATCTATGATAGTTAATTTGAATGAAAAGTCAGTTTTTAATCTTATCTTATTAAATAATGTCTTTTTTCAGCGATTTTTTGTCCAGTACCAGTTGGCAATGCTGTATTGTCAGCAGCCTGCAGTAGACATATTGGAGTCTCGTGCTCTTTCTCCTGTAACCAGGGTCACCACTCTACCACACTGGACAATATAGTGTGCACCTCTGACGGAACGTGGAGTTTGAACACCACTACTTTGTGCTCACGTAAGATGTGATGTTCGTCTTACATGATATCTAAAACACAATCTATAGATGCATGTGCTAGTGAATAGATTTCTTGATTTAAAG
>NW_026441609.1:0-16000 GCF_025612915.1 Magallana angulata
AATGTACATATATAGGTATATCATCCCACAAAGTTTGATAGTTCAAGTCGACATCGTTTATGAGATCTCGTCGAAATAAGGTTTTTTGTCTCGGGACAGGAAACGGACAAACGGAAGTGTTCAATGTAAGTTGTATTAAATATTTCTTGTATACTTGTCTTTTGTACATTATTGTTCATCGAACTCACTACAAATATCAAAGAAAAACAGTTAAACTGATAAAAAGTTCGATTTGTTTGAACTCCTCTTGTGTAGACCGGAAGTGACGGAAGACAAAATGAAACCGGTTAAAGATATCTTCAATAAAATGTCTATCATCCATGAACGTTTTGCGCTTTGATCACTTATAGTTTCTGAGAACTCGTTTGTACAAAATGTGTTTCAAAAAAGCTACCTGAGATATTTGAGATATCTCAACGGAAGTAGAATTGTTTTGTTGATATAACAGTACATTGATAACTTATGTATAGATTTATACTTATATATCTATTCTATGGCAAAAGAATTAAATGCGTAAAAATAGTTATTTTTTGAAGAGCTTCCTGTGACGACCGGAAGTTACGCCGAACAAAACAGAATAGTGTAAACACATGTACATACATAGGTCTATCATCTCACAAAGTTTTATTGTTCAAGTTGTCACCGTTTTTGAGATCTCATCGAAATAAGGCTTTTTGTCTCGGGACAGGAAACGGACAAACGGAAGTGCTTAATGTAAATTTTATTAATTATTTATTGTATACTTGCCCTTTGCATTTTATTGTTCATCGAGCACACTACAGATATCAAAGACAAAAAGTTAAATTGATAAACAGCTAGATTTGTTTGAACTCTTCCTGTGTGGACCGGAAGTGACGGAAGACAAAATGAAACCGGTTAAACACATCCTCAATCAAATGTCTATCATCCATGAAAGTCTTGTGTTTTGATCACTTATAGTTTCTGAGATCTCGTTTGTACAAAATGTGATTCAAAAAAGCTACCTGAGATGTTTGAGATATCTCACCGGAAGTAGAATTTTTTTGTTGAGTTAACATCGCATAGATAACCTATGTATGTATTTATACTTATATATTTATTTTATGGAAAAGGAATTTTATGCGAAAAAGTAGTTATTTTTTAAGTGCTTCCGGTAACGACCGGAAGTTACGACGAACAAAACAAAATAGTTTAAACACATCTACAACTATAGGTCTATCATCCCTCAAAGTTTGGAGGTTCAAGTCTTTATCGTTTCTGAGATCTCATTGTCCATAGCTTTTTGTCGCGGGACAGGAAACGGACGACTGGAAGTGAATTTTGAAAAAATGAAAACAACGCCTAGAGATATTATTATTTTCTATCAGTCCTGAAAATTTCAAGAGACTCTCTTCAGCCATCTCTGAGAAATCTTGTGGACAAAAAACGAACAAAAAAAAATAATAACTAGATCTTTTTATTTTCTGTCATTCCTGAAAATTTTATAAAAATCCATCAAGACATCTCTGAGAAATTCACGAGAGAAAAAGGGGAAAAAAATAATAATAATAAGAAAGAAAGAAAAAACCTAACAATCACTATAAGGTCTTCCGTTGGAAACGGAAGACCTTAATAAGAAACATTACAATCACTATAAGGTCTTCCGTTGGAAACGGAAGACCTTAACTAGACTCTTGTTGCTATAGCAACAAAAAGGTCTTCCGTTCCTCATGTATTAATCTGCACAAAAAATCTAGTTATCTTGTAAACAGAAAATGGATATAATATATATATAAGTTTTGTGTCTTGATCTATCACAGTTTCTGAGATCTTATTTATACTTTGTTTTTAAAAAGAAGACTATCTGAGATATATGAGATGTCTCACCGGAAGTAGAACTTTTTTTTACCATGTGTAGATGACTTTTTTTATTTATATAGCTAAAATGCTACTTCAATGCTAAATAACCAAAATATTTTTAAAAATATCAAAATTGAGTGTACTTCCTGTGACGACCGGAAGTTACGCCGGATAAAACAAAATAGTGTTAACACGTGTCCATACACAGGTCTATAATCCTACAAAGTTTGGTTGTTGAAGTCGTTACCGTTTTTGAGATCTCGTCGATATAAGGTTTTTTGTCTCGGGACAGGAAACGGACAAACGGAAGTGCTAAATGAAATTTAATTTTTTTATATCTTGTTACTTTCCTATTTTACATTATTATTCATCGAAGTAGCTAAAACTATCAAATAAAAACAGTTTAACGGATAAAGAGTTTGATTTGTTTGAACTCTTCCGCTGTGGACCGGAAGTGACGGAAGACAAAATGAAACTGTTTAAACACATCTTCAATCAAATGTCTATGATTAGTGAAAGTTTCGAGTCTTGATCACGTACTGTACCTGAGAACTTGCGGGTACAAAATATGTTTTAAAAAAGCTTTCTGAGATAATCGAAATATCTCACCGGAAGTAGAATTTTTTCATTTATTTAACATTGTATAGATGACATATGTAAGGATCTATACTCATATCTTTATTCTATGGAAAATAAATTAGATACGTAAAAACAAAATCATTTGAAGAGCTTCCGGTGACGACCGGAAGTTACGCCGAACAAAACAAAAATGTTTAAACACATCTACAACTATAGGTCTATCCTCCCTCAAATTTTGGATGTTCAAATCTTTATCGTTTCTGAGATCTCGATGTGACAAGATTTTTTGTCGCGGGACAGGAAACGGACGACAGAAAGTCGATTTTAAAAAATGAAAAAAACGCCTCGAGATACGATCATTCTTTATCACTCCTGAAAATTTGAAGTAAATCTATCCAGTCATCTCTGAGTAATCTTGTGGACAAAAAATGGGAAAAAAATAATAATAAAAAACATTACAATCTCTATAAGGTCTTCCGTTGGAAACGGAAGACCTTAAAAAGAAACAATACAATCACTATAAGGTCTTCCGTTGGAAACGGAAGACCTTAATAAGAAACATTACAATCACTATAAGGTCTTCCGTTGGAAACGGAAGACCTTAATAACTAGACTCTTGTTGCAAAAGCCACAAAAAGGTCTTCCGTTTTGATATACATGTATCAATTTAACTGTAAGGCATTGCTTCTCTAACAGAGAAAAAAGTGGATATGATAATTTTTGTGAATGATATATACGGACGTTACTTACATGTAAAACAACGAGAATGAAAAAAAAAATCAATTCTGAAGAACTTTCTCTGACGACCGGAAGTAACGCCGAACTAAACAAAAATGTTAACCATTTGTACAATCAAAAGTTAATCTTTCCTCAAAGTTTGGTAGTTCACGTTTCTGCCAAATCTAAGATCTCTTTGGAACAATATTTTTTGTCTCGGGACCGGAAACGGACAAACGGAAGTGATTAATAAAAACAAAAGCTGGTATTTCTCATACATTTGCTTAATGTACATCACTGTTTATCAGGCTTAATGAAATTCCAAGAAAGTCAGTTAAACTTGTTAAAAACAGGATTTGTTTGAACCCTTCTGGTAAGAACCGGAAGTGACAGTTGACAAAATTAAACCAGTTAAACACATCCCCAATCAAAATTCTATCAATCATGAAAGATTCGTGTCTCAATCACTTACAATGACGAAAATCTTGCGGACATCAAATTTGTAAAAAGGAAAGCTACAAAGAGATATTTGAGATATCTCACCGGAAGTAAAATTTATTTGCCAATTTAACATTATATAGATGACATATGTAAGATTGTATACTGATATTTTCATTTTATGTAAAATGAATAAAACAAATTTTTGAAGTGTTTCCGGTGACGACCGGAAGTTACGCCGAACAAAAAAAATAGTGTATACACATGTACATACTTAGGTCTATCATCCCACAAAGTTTGATCGTTTAAATCGTCACTGTTTTTATGATCTCCAGGAATGAAAGTTTTTTGTATCGGGACAGGAAACGGACAAACGGAAGTGCTCAAAGTTAATTGTAATTAATAATTTTTTTTTTGGTACTTGCCCTTTCTACTTAATTTTTCATTGACTTCACCACAAATATCAAAAGAAAACAGTTAAACTGATAAACAGCTTTATTGTTTGAACTCTTCCCGTGTGGACCAGAAGTGACGGAAGACAAAACAAAACCGGTAAAACATATCTTCATACAAATGTTTATCATCCTTGAATTTTTTTGCGTTCATCACTTATAGTTTCCGAGATTTCGTTTGTACAACATGTGTTTCAAAAAAGCTACCTGAGATATTTGAGATATCTCACCGGAAGTAGAATTTTTATGTTTAGTTTACATCGAATAGATAACCTATGCGTACATTTATACTTATATATTTATTTTATGGAAAAGGAATTTTATGCGAAAAAGTAGTAATTTTTTAAGGCTTCCGGTGACGACCGTAAGTTACGACGAACAAAAAAAAAAATAGTGTGAACACATCTACAGCTATATGTTTATCATCCCACAAAGTTTGGATTTTCAAGTCTTTACCGTTTCTGAGATCTCGTTGATACAAGCTTTTTCAACGCGGGACAGGAAACGGACAAACGGAAGTGCTCAATCTAAATTGTATTTAATATTCTTGTATACTTGCCCTTTTTACTTCATTTCTCATCCAGCACACTACAAATATCAATGGAAAAAAGTTAAATTGATAAACAGTTCGATTTGTTTGAACTCTTCCTGTGTGGACCGGAAGTGACGGAAGACAAAACGAAACCGGATAAACACATCTTCAATCATATGTCTATCATCCAGGAAAGTTTTGTGCTTTGATCACTTATAGTTTCTGAGATCTCGTTTGTACAACATGTGTTTCATAAAAGCTACCTGAGATATTTGAGATATCTCACCGGAAGTAGAATTTTTTTGTTGAGTTACAATCGCATAGATAACCTTTGCATAGATTTATACTTATATATTTATTTTATGGAAAAGGAATTTTATGCGAAAAAGTAGTTATTTTTTAAGTGCTTCCAGTAACAACCGGAAGTTACGACGAACAAAAAAAATCGTTTAAACACATCTACAGATATGGGTCTATCATCCCACAAAGTTTGGATGTTCAAGTCTCTTCCGTTTCTGAGATCTCGTTGATACAAGCTTTTTTCAACGCGGGACAGAAAACGGACGACCGGAAATGATTTTTGACAAAATGAAAAAATACTTTCGAGATATTGTCATTTTCTTTCATTTTAGAAAATTTCACATAAATCTATTCAGCCATCTCTGAGAAATCTTTTGGACAAAAACTTGGAAAAAATAATAAAAACTAGACTCTGGTTGCAAAAGCAACAAAAAGGTCTTCCGTTTTGATATACATGAATCAATTTAACCGTAGACATAGAGAAAATAGTTAATATGATAAGTATTGTAAATGATATATCCAGACGTTACTTCCATGTAAAACAACGAGATTAAAAAAAGAAATCAATTTTTGAAGTACTCTCTGAAGTGTGACGACCGGAAGTAATGCCGAACTAAACAAAACAGGTTACAAAGTTTGGTTGTTAAAAATATGATTTATTTGAATCCTTCCGGTGAAAACCGGAAGTGGCAGTTGACAAAATAAAACCCACCTAACATATCATCAATAAAATGTCTATCATTCATAAAAGCGTTGTGTCTCATTCACTTACAGTGACAAAAATCTTGCGGGCATCAAAGAACTCGACCCACAAACCATGAAAAATGGCATAGTTTCAAATATTGAAAATTTTACCATTATATACTCTCTAGAATATGTGCTTCTTGGAAATGTTTTTCTTTTTTTAATATCTCTTATAGTTTTCTTGTATAACGTCGTTAAATATGGTGTTATATATTGTCAAGTCCGCTTTTTTGCGTGAAAATGATCACGACGCACAGTGCTGTGCATCGTGCATATGCATTATTCAGCAAATGATTGAAAAATATGTGTGCAGGGAAATCAAACTGATTGTGTTAATAATTTTGTTTATTGCAATATGCTGCAGTAAAATTACAAATAACAATATGGTTAACATGTAATATCGAGGGTCTTTACATGGTACATAACCATCCATGGCTGATGCACTAAAAAGCATTTATGATCTCAATTATAACAATAAAAAAAAATTGTTTATTCAGAATGTATGATTAGAAAGGATTAATTGTATAATCAGTTTTTAAACTCAATTAAATTATTCAAATTATCCTTCTGGATGCTCTTTATTGATACACATGGACCATATGTGCACAGCAACGAACTGAACCGACACCGCTTCCTGTAAAAACATTGTCGACTCGAATTTACTCGGGAGTTTTTGACAACAACATTTACAGCGATCATCAGTATTCTAGCTACAATCCACATGAAAAGTGTAAGTATTTTTACATCAATATTTTCTTAATTTAATTTGTCTATTTCTTATGAAGCTTATAGCTGGTAAGTTAATTTTTATGAGCTTATTGCGTGATCAAGTCAGTCGGTGTTGATAAATAAAACAAAACATATGCCGAGTTCTTAATCATTATATTTTCCATAACCCAGAAATAAAAATAACAACAATGATGTGTATTCAATTGATATAAATAATATTTGCTAGGAAAGATGAATAAATTAAATGCCAGTAGATCATGGTTGATTAGCTTATGAAAATTAATTACAGGTCTGGAGTAACAGGATATGTATTTATTTAACATGCATTTTTCCTCACATTACAGTTATTACATTACAATTATATGTACAAAGTATTTGAGTAATAAAACATTAAATTGCTGCAGAAATACATGTAATGCATTGAATCATTTACATATCAATTGTTGTGATAACTCTCTCCCTCTCATCAATAAAATATATATGCTCTCTCTCTCTCTCTCTCTCTCTCTCTCTCTCTCTCTCTCTCTCTCTCTCTCTCTCTCTCTCTCTCTCTCTCTCTCTCTCTCTCCACTCTCTCTTATCAGTAAGATGCATGCTCATTCTCTCTTTCTGTTTTTCTCTCTCACTCTCTACACACTCTCTCACATCAATAAGATACATGGATAAATGCTCATTCTCATTCTCATTCTCTCTCTCTCTCTCTCTCTCTCTCTCTCATCAGTACAGATTGATAAATTAAACAAAACATTAGTTTCTCAAAGTCAAGAATACAATGAAAAAACAGAACAGTACAGGTAAATGTACATCATAAACTGGACACACTTGTCACACATCTACTCCTCTGGTCCACTTTCATCACTTTCACTGGAGCTGTCAGAGTCATCCACCAGTGTGGCATCATCAACAAACTCCCCCCAGTCTCGCACTCCCAGTTTTTCATCTCTTTGATGGCGAGCATATCCAAGATACCAAAGGATGGCAGCAACATGGGAACACATACCCACAACACGAGCACCAGCCCTGCACTTGCAGTACCAAGCCTTGACTTCACCCTCACCATACTGTATCCACAATAGGTAGGATCTCGATGACACATGACGACTCTGAAGTTTTACACGAAGAAGGCCTGGCTCCTCTCTGTGGACCTGGATGCTGCAGTCTCCCTCTATATGTTCTTTGGTGTAGGATGGTGATAGACGCAGTTGGTATACACCGCATGTGATGGCTCTAAGTTGTTCTTCATCCATGTTTGGAAAGTCCATTAAGTCATCAACCTCCTTCCAGCATACTGATCTTCTGTCTAGATGGTTTTCTTCTACATGGTGCTGAAGGGTATTCACCTGCTTGGAAAGAAAAACCATTTTTGCACCAAGGGCCTGGTCTTCTTCAGTGTCTCCACTAGCAAGGGGTTTTAGGTATCTAAGTTAAAGTAAAATAGAAGTGAGTAATGAGTATATCATGTTTGTATTTTTTACCTAAACTGTATTTTAAAAAATACAAGGCCTAAAAGTTTTAAGAAGAAAAATCCCTTATCTATTTGTCATTTTGATATAACTGTATTACATATTCATAGCAAAATAACAGATATACATGTACAATTGATACTCAATTTTTAAAAATATTTTTAAAAAATTTAAAATCTAGCAAGTTTGAGTTTTGATTTCATAAATAAAAGACCCTGTAGATTTTTATATATTCATCTTTATATTATATTATTTGGTAATAACTTGCCTATTGCAAATGGCACATACAATCCTGACAAAGTCACCAATGTAGGGGATTTGACTGGAAGGTAGGATGTGTCTTAGGTAACGCCATTGCTTGATCCTAGCGTTAGCAGACTCAACAACCCAACGTATCTGTGAAACAGAACATGGAACATATAGTCATAATAATTAATAGGTTTTTCTTTCATTACTTAAACATGAACGGTACTATTTAGATAAGAAGGTTACATGCATTAATTTATTTTACAAATATATCTTTTATTGAAAGATATATTGATACTAATTATATTCCATACCTTTGTCACTAATCGACTGGTGTTTGCATTTTCTGTCGACATCTGCTTATCTCCTTTGTTCAGGAATGATGGCATTTTGGCATTAATCCCCATCTGCTCCAGACAGTCCAAGGAATCCCTAAATCCGCGATCAACCACAAATATGTCCTCCTCCTGTACCCAGCTCCGAATGTCCTCAAGGTTGCTGTGCATTATGTGGTTAAGGATTGTAGCATCATTGTTTCTAGCAATATAAGGACCCAGCACTGACACAAAGTAACCTGTTGTGGATACAATAATCATTGGCTTCACCAGTGGCCGTCCTTTGTGAAGACTGAATGACTGTCGTTGAAACTTGAAATTGCCACTTTTGTGTATATATATATATATATATATATATATATAAGTACCATCAAGGACAAGTATTGCTGGCTGGGAAACTGTATCACCAAGAATCATCTGGGCCAGAGGTCTTGTGTGCTCCTGAATTATCTGTTCTCTGGTAACATGTCCAAATCCCAGATTTTCGGCTACAAATCCACCATTCATCAGTGCTGTCCGTATTGATTTCACACCTCTATGTACACTGGATTTGGATATGTTGAATAAAGTGGACAGAATTCGATTTGACTCCCCTCCTCTTAATTTCATTAAAAATATGGCCAAGGTTGTCAGCACTGTTCTTACTGGAGTGACCTTCACTTTCCCCTCAACATACTTCAGTAAGTCCTCAAAGGCTGTTTTTGGAATTCCAAGCAGACTTTGGTAATCTGTTGAAGCAAGATTCCCGTGGCTATCAAAGTCTAATCTCGTCCTCTCCTTCTTTAAAACCTCATTCCGCGAAAACTTAACTAGTTCTGTGATTCCTGTCTTATTAAACAAAGTAGAATCAGATAAAGAATTGAGATCTTCTATGTTCTGTTGCAGGTGGTTTGGACAGCAGCGAGCTCCAGCAGGGATGATGACCTCTTTAGTAATGAAGATATGATGTCTTACATCTACTGGAACTACAACCAGCTTTGGACTTTGGCGCTTGCACATGCAGCATGAAGCGTGTCCTCTAGATGTGCTGGGAAATGGGAGAGGAATGGATGGAGGACTGAATGGAGGGGCTTCAGTGGATTGTGCTTGAACCTGCTGTACCCTGCTGGGCATACTGGTTTTCTTTTTGATGTGATGCTAGCACATACATCTGCATTTGTTACAGAGGAAGTCACTGTTTTATGGAGTCCTCCCTGTTAATTTGGCAACAAAAGATCAATTTCTAGACGATATTATGTGCCTATCCTTCTGTCTTACTCTTTTAGGACAGTTGAAACAGCCATATTGTTTCTGACCAGAACCTGGCATTTCTGAAATATTTATTTTAATAAAATACAATATTAAGGGAAAATATAAAAACATACAGTTATGTATTATACTCTGTCTTAAGTTTCTGCTTCCACCATTTTTTTCTTAATATTTTGCTTATCAATCAATCATAATACATGTACCTTTTTACCAAATTACCAATCGGTCCATTTACTGAAATGAAAAGGTCCAGATTTTTTGTTCTTAAATGCCCTTCTTCTGTTTAGAGTTTTAATAAACAACCAAGATAAGAAACTCTACGGGGATTTTGCATTGTAAACAAAATGAAGAGTACCCAGATGAGTAAGTTGAAAAAGTGTGCAAGGTGTCCCAAATACTTCGGAATGGAGAAAGATTTAGACATTTTCCATTGTTAATTCGTTTTCTTTCATGTTAATTTTTCCAGGTAAAAATAGTTAAGAATCAAATTGTGAATGACAAAATTTTAATTTTCCCCTTGTTTCAATTTGTCAAGTACATGTATTTGTACCAGTATTATCTTTAAAATTCATAAAAAATGGCTGGAAACTGAGACAGACTATAAAATGTATGCAAGAATATGCTGCAAATCATTTAATTATTAATTTGCAAATTTTATGTAGCTTAACAATAACACATACGCAAAAAAAAAAAAATTGGGAGGGGGGGGGGTCACAATATGCTGATATTTTGATATGCTGTTCATTTTCAATTTTTAATTGATAAACATTTCCTGTTGTCAAGTTAATTTCCACAATATTGAATAAAGGTAATTGTACAGTGTAGTGTAAAGAAATTCATTTTCATTGGCGTTTTTTAATATAGTGAAAATTTTGGATCCGCACCTGTAGGCCAATTCGAGTTATTGCCCTTTATTGAAATAAAAAAAAAATAAACAACAAACATATATATCACATAGAAAACAAGGTATGATTAAAATTAATAAACAACAATTATCTCTATGTGTTTTTTATCTGAAGTAGTCATTTGAATTTTTTTCCTCGTTCTTTTGTATGAGTTTTATTGTCATTTACATGAACAAAAAGTGAAAGAAACTTTCTTTCTTTTCAATATGAAAAGTTCATATATTTTTTTCCATGGTTATGAATTGTTCATGCATACAGATAGAATGAGTACTCTCTAAATAACACACCGACGAATTGAAAACGGATAATGGGTAATGCTACTGTGCTATATCAGAGCGTATTGGTGTAGGCTTTAATGTAAGAGAGTAGAAGGACGTTATGAACTTGTACGAAGCACAGAAAAGTAAACTATTTGTTATGTAAACACTCTAGGACTGATATTAACAAAAAAGTAAATAAGCCAGGAAGAGAACCGACACGAATCCCTTAGTGCTCGAATTGAGAACAGGGTGACGTGACAATTGATCGATAGAATAATAATAAAAAAACCACCCACCTTCAACTATTATGAATCCAGTAGAAAGGTTTGCTTTCTTCGTGTACTCGTTACATAACGCTATTCTTTTGATATTGACAGCTTCCAGACGAAAACTTTGATGTTGCCGCGAATGTTGGTTATTTTTTCCGATATGAGCGCATTGTTTACGGCTTGATATTTTGAATGTAATTCATTCAATTGATGTTCTATCTTTATTTTCTGTAATAAAATTGAGCCGTAATGAATGCGCACTTGGTGAATTGTAAGACTGAATTGAGTAAAACTTCAAGATTTTCCCGGAAAATGGTGAACCGGGTAGGGTTTGGGCAATTATTGTTCATTTACAAACATCCGGTGAAAGGAAACTAGTGTATATTTTGATTTGGACTCTGATATAGATGGAAAATATTCCCTTAGAAATGTTCTAAATCTTTGTGTAATTTTTTCAAATTTACTAGGCCAAATGAGCCATATTGTGGACCGAGTTCTTTGTAAAAGGGAAAGCTACATAGAGATATTTGAGATATCTCACCGGAAGGAACAGTTATTTGAAAATTTAACCTTATAAAGATGACACATCTAAGATTGTATACTGATATATTCATTCCATGTAAATGAATTAAATAAAAAAAAACCATATAATTTGTTGTGCTTCCGGTAACAACCGGAAGTTACGCCGAACAAAACAAAATAGTTTAATAGAATGTACATATATAGGTCTATCATCCCACAAAGTTTGATTGTTCAAGTCGACATCGTTTATGAGATCTCGTCGAAATAGGGTTTTTTGTCTCGGGACAGAAAACGGACAAACGGAGGTGTTCAATGTAAATTGTATTAAATATTTATTGTGTACTTGTCTTTTGTAGATTATTGTTCATCGAGCTCTCTACAAATATCAAAGAAAAAACGGTTAAACTGATAAAAAGTTCGATTTGTTTGAACTCCTCTTGTGTGGACCGGAAGTGACGGAAGACAAAATGAAACCGGTTAAACATATCCTCAATAAAGTGTCTATCATCCATGAACGTTTTGCGCTTTGATCACTTATAGTTTCTGAGAACTCGTTTGTACAAAATGTGTTTCAAAAAGCTACCTGAGATATTTGAGATATTTCCACGGAAGTAGAATTTTTGTTGATATAACATTACATTGATAACGTTTGTATAGATTTATACTTATATATCTATTCAATTGCAAACGAATTTAATGCGAAAAAATAGTTATTTTTGAAGAGCTTCCGGTGACGACCGGAAGTTACGCCGAACAAAACAGAATAGTGTAAACACATGAACATACATAGATCTATCATCCCAGAAAGTTTTATTGTTCAAGTCGTCATTGTTTTTGAGATCTCATCGAAATAATGTTTTTTGTCTCGGAACAGGAAACGGACAAACGGAAGTGCTTAATGTAAATTATATAAGTTATTTTTTGCATACTTGCCCTTTGCATTTTATTGTTCACCGAGCACACTACAGATATCAAAGACAAAAAGTTAAACTGATAAACAGCTTGATTTGTTTGAACTCTTCCTGTGTGGACCGGAAGTGACGGAAGACAAAATGAAACCAGATAAACACATCCTCAATCAAATGTCTATCATCCATAAAAGTATTGTGCTTTGATCTCTTACAGTCACTGACATCTCGTTTGTACAAAATGTGTTTCAAAAAGCAACCTGAGATATTTGAGATATCTCACCGGAAGTGGAATTTTGTTGCTGATATAACATCGCAAAGATTACTTTTGTGTAGATTTATGCTTAAATATTTATTCTATTGAAAAGGAATTTAATGCGTAAAAAATGTTAATTTTGAAGTACTTCCGGTGACGACCGGAAGTTACGACGAACAAAACAAAATAGTTTAAACACATCTACAACTAAAGGTATATCATCCCACAAAGTTTGGATGTTTAAGTCCCTACCGTTTTTGAGATCTCGAATGTACAAGCTTTTTCAACGCGGGACAGGAAACGGATGACCGGAAATGATTTTTGACAAAATGAAAAAATCTCATCGAGATATTAATACTATCTATTAGTCCTAAAAATTTCAAGAAAATCTATCCAGCCATCTCTGAGAAATCTTGTGGACAAAAGAAGGGGAAATAAATAATAATAATAAACTAGACTCTTGTTGCAAAAGCAACAAAAAGGTCTTCCGTTTTGATATACATGTATCAATTAAACTGTAAGACATTGCTTCTCTCACATAGAAAAAAAGTGGATATGATAATCATTGTGAATGATATATCCAGACGTTACTTACATGTTAAACAACGAGAATGAAAAAGAAATCAATTTTTGAAGTACTTTCTGTGACGACCGGAAGTAACGCCGAACTAAACAAAAATGTTAACCATTTGTACAATCATATGTCAATCTTTCCTCAAAGTTTTGTTGTATACGTCTCTGCCAAATCTAAGATCTCTTTGAAACTATATTTTTGTCTCGGGACCGAAACGGACGAACGAAAGTGATTATTAAAAACAAAAGCTGGAATGTCTCGTAGATTTGCTTAAAGGAAAGCTACATAGAGATATTTGAGATATCTCACCGGAAGTAAAATTTATTTGCCAAATTAACATTATATAGATGACATATATAAGATTGTTTACTGATATTTTCATTTTATGTAAAATGAATAAAACATTTTTTGAAGTGCTTCCGGTGACGACCGGAAGTTACGCCGAACAAAACAAAATAGTGTAAAAACATGTAAATACATAGGTCTATCATCCCACAAAGTTTGATTGTTCAAGTCGTTACCGTTTTTGAGATCTCCAGGAATCAAGGTTTTTTGTCTCGGGACAGGAAACGGACAAACGGAAGTGCTCAATGTAAATTGTAATTAACATTTTTTTTGTACTTGCCTTTTCAACTTAATTTTTCATCGACTTCACTACAAATATCAAAGGAAAACAGTTAAACTGATAAACAACTTTATTTGTTTGAACTCTTCCTGTGTGGACCGGAAGTGACAGAAGACAAAACGAAACCGGTTAAACACATCTTCAATCGTATGTCTAACATCCATGAAAGTTTTGTGCTTTGATCACTTATAGTTTCTGAGATCTCGTTTGTACAAAATGTGTTTCAAAAAAGCTACCTGAGATATTTGAGATATCTCACCGGAAGTAGAATTTTTTTAATGAGTTAACATCGCATAGACAACCTATGCATAGATTTATACTTATATATTTATTTTATGGAAAAGAAATTTTATGCAAAAAAGTAGTTATTTTTGAAGTGTTTCCGGTGACGACCGGAAGTTACGACGAACAAAACAAAATAGTGTAAAAACATCTACAGCTATAGGTCTATCATCCCACAAAGTTTTGATATTCAAGTCTTTACCGTTTCTGAGATCTCGTTGATACAAGCTTTTTCAACGCGGGACAGGAAACGGACAAACGGAAGTGCTCAATGTAAATTGTAATTATGATTTTTTTGTACTTGCCTTTTCAACTTAATTTTTCATCGACTTCACTACAAATATCAAAGGAAAACAGTTAAACTGATAAATAACTTTATTTGTGTGAACTCTTCCTGTGTGGACCGGAAGTGACGGAAGACAAAACAAAACCGGTTAAACACATCTTCAATCAAATGTCTATCATCCATGAAAGTTTTGTGCTTTGATCACTTATATTTTCTGAGATCTCGTTTGTACAAAATGTGTTTCAAAGAAGCTACCTGAGATATTTGAGATATTGCACCGGAAGTAGATTTTTTTTGTTGAGTTAACATCGGATAGATAACTTATGCATAGATTTATACTTATATATTTATTTTATGGAAAAGGAATTTTATGCGAAAAAGTAGTTATTTTTGAAGTGCTTCCGGTAACGACCGGAAGTTACGACGAACAAAACAAAATAGTTTAAACACATTTACAGCTATGGGTCTATCATCCCATAAAGTTTGGATGTTCATGTCTTTACCGTTTCTGAGATCTCGTTGATACAAGCTTTTTAAACGCGGGACAGGAAACGGACGACCGGAAATGATTTTTGACAAAATGAAAAAATCTCATCGAGATATTGTCATTCTCTTTCATTTTTGAAAATTTCACATAAATCTATCCAGCCATCTCTGAGAAATCTTGTGGACAAAAAAAGGGAAAAAAATAATTATAACTAGACACTTGTTGCAATAGCAACAAAAAGGTCTTCCGTTCCTCATGAATTAATCTGCACAAAAAATCCATTTATCTTGTAAACAGAAAATGGCTGTACTATGTACATTTTGTCTTTCCTCAAAGTTTGGATGTTCAAGTTTTTGTTAGTTATGATATCTCGTTGAAAAAAAGCTTTTGTCTCGGGACCGGAAACGAACAAACGAAAGTGATTTAAAAAATGGAAAGTATAAATATTAGTACATTTACATACGGTACGTTACCGTTCATCACATTGAGTAAAATGTTTAAAAAAAGTTAAAAAAAAAAAAAGTTTTATTGCTTGAACGTTTCTAGTAATAACCGGAAGTGACGTAGGACCAAATGAAACCCGTAATACACAAATTAAATCAATGTCCATTATCTATAGAAGTTTTGTGTCTTGATCTAACCTAGTTTCTGAGATCTTATTCATACTTTGTTTTTAAAAAAAGGGTACCTGAGATATTTGAGATGTCTCACCGGAAGTAGAACTATTTTTTAACATGTGTAGATGACCATTTTGTATTTCTATAGCTAAAATGTTACTTCAATGCTAAAACACCAAAATATTTCTAAAAAATCAAAATTGGGTGTACTTCCTGTGACGACCGGAAGTTACGCCGGATTAAACAAAATAGTGTTAACACATGCACATACATTGGTCTATCTTCCCACAAAGTTTGGTTGTTCAAGTATTTACCGTTTTTGAGATCTCGTCGAAATCAGGTTTTTTGTCTCGGGACAGGAAACGGCCAAACGGAAGTGTTCAATGTAAATTGTATTTAACATTTCTT
>NW_026441610.1:0-97500 GCF_025612915.1 Magallana angulata
CTGATTTTTCTTATCTTTAAAAAAATATTGTTAGATGTGAAGAAATCCCAACAATTTGTATTCAATGGATCGTTGTTTTGTGAAGTCAAGTAAACTAATCCCAGCTGCCAAAACCAAGTGTTTTTGTACATGTTATTTTGGTACAGCTGAACATCAGCAATTATTGTGTATGTGCACATACACCTTATTATCATATGAAAAAAACCCTAAATCTTGTAAAGATGAAAAGATTTGAAAAAATTGAACATAGCTAAGGCATTGTTTGAAATGAATTTTATTATATTAGCTTTAAAATGAAAATGAAGGTTCATAATTATAGCACCTGTTTTGTTAAAGGGCTCAAATATTTTATATTTAACACGTGTTAGACATTTGTGACCTCAAAATTTGATATTATGTAATATTTCAATTGTTTTTGTCTTTAAATGAAATATACATATACGTTCTATCAACGAGAAAGTATGAAATGCGTATTGACAAACACATATAAATCATAGCTTAATCTACAATACAGTTCTGTGTTGATTTCCCTCTCCCAGTTACTTAAACTTAAACTGTGTAATTTACAACTTCTTGTCATCTTGGTGACATCCATTGAGGTTATATAAAAGTAGTTATATCTAGCATGTATTGCAAACAGATTAAGACACAACTTACCGCATCCTTACGCGATTTTACCGGGCCTCGAGTCAATGACATTTCCAATTACATGCTTATCATCTATGATTAATGAGCCATGGACCCCACTTGGGTTAACATTTTTGTAAATGAAAATCATAAGATAATGATTTACATTTACAGATGCAAGTAGTTTAAGTAAAGATAACTTCATGGAAACATACGTCACAGTGAACAACCACATATTATATATACAAGTTTATTTGAACAAATAAAACATAATTACAATTAATGCCTAATTACAGGGTAAAAAAAAAATGAATGAAAGTTTGAAAGCAAATCTATTTTGCACAAAAAACAGATTTAGTATGTTCACTAGGTGTTTGACTATGCACGTAGTGTTCAAAAAATACCTCTTGGTTCTTCCATCTACCAACCTTCCTGACAATCTGAGGATTCATAATATGTGCAATAGCAGTTGTTGCCCCTGTGGGGCAGAAAGATTTTGCCGTGAAATCTTTAGTAGATAGCCCTGTCAAGACTATAGCCTCTTCGAGTATCCTAGATACCGTTAAGGAATCAATTGCATTGTAAGGGGATTTTAACGAAATGAACACCTTCCTGACCCCTGTGTCCCCTTGTCCTTTCTATGTAATCATACAGCGTTTGCACAGGGTCAATTTTAACAGACTTGCTTTTTGGCAATAGTAATGCAAAGCCCTTTCGCAAAGCATCATTTTTTATACCAAACAAATGTCATTTCATGCAATTTTTTTCAAATACAATGTTTTTCATGGTAAAATTTTGTTTGAGGGTATGACTCGAGATATCGTCGAAAGTATATTGTTTGGGGCAATATCCGAAGGTCTTAGCATTAGAGTTAATGCTAAAAGTGTGATCGCTTTCAGCCTTAAATCGTTCACACTAAGCGTATCGTTTTCCGGCCACGTTGTAAAAAGTTCATCAAAATTTTCCACCGACATAACTCTTGACCTTTTCATTGGACATTCTGTACCACTTTTGATGAGAGCTGTTATAATACGCTGTAATGACTCATCTTGTACAATGTTTTCTAAGCAGTGCGCAATATTGACTGGGGACGGTGAGACTCACTTGATATGAGACAAAAAAATAAGCAAGTCCAGCCGATTTCATTGGTGGAAAATTAATATCATTTTCATGACAATAATCATACAACTGTAAAAGAATGTTGTTGTACAAGCGCAACGTACCGCGAGCCCAAGACAGCTCGAACCTGTCTATTGCTCTAGGTGACCAGTCCAACCGCGTTAAGCGCGAACGCTTAATATCCTCCAGGCATAGATTTGCCATCTCGTATTTCGGCAAGATTCCGGAACTACGCCCATGGACCGATAGATTTTTTACTTTTGGGGTAATTTCAGGGGTCGTGCAATCGACAGTTTAACTAATCTCTGATACCATGGTTGGGCTGGCCACTTTGGGGCTATAACTGTGGCTACCGCCCTCTGGGATTCTACTACATCTAGCACCCGTGGTATGAGACAAAATGGGGCATTTACGTAATTGTTCTCTTGCTGCCAGTTGTCTTGGCTGAGCGCATCGATACCCTCCGAGAGTGGTTCGTAGTTACGACTGTTGAACCGCGGGAGTTGTGTGTTGAGACAGTTTGCAAATCTGTCGATTGTGTGTGGGCCCAACATCCGGTTTATGTATGAAAACAGTTTGGGGTGAAGCATCCAGTTGTGCTTGTCTGGTGTTCGCGACCAGTAGTCGGCTGCCAAATTTTTGCGACCTGAAATATGCGCGCATTGAATGGACATTCCATTGTCTAACGCCTCTGTCCAGATTGACGTGGCTATTTATAAAAGTTTTAGACACGGCCCACCCTTGTGGTTTATGTATGCGATCGACGTAATGTTGTCCGATAGTATTTGAAAGCTCTTGTTTTTCAGTATCGCCCGAAATGATATAGTCGCCAATAAAATTGCCATCATTTCGCGGTAGTTTGATGATGCGCAGGACACGCGCGTGTTCCAGTCCCCTGAAGCTACCTTGCCGTTGCAAACAGTGCCCCATCCATTCATAATGACATAATGGCATTCGTAATGACTTGTATTTCTACTGGACGAGTACATAATTCTCGCGAATTCCAGTGACTCATGGCAGTTAGCCACCACGTTAGCTCAGTAACGACCTCCCCGCTAATCGCAAGATTGGAATCCCAAGAAGCACGTTTACTTAGTAAACGGTATATATTTCGCAGTAATAATTTTCCCGGCGTGACTGTCCACGCAGTTGATACACACTGACCGGCAATCTTAGCGAGCGAACGCGCCTGAATGTATCTTTCCTTTAATGCGCGACGTATGACGCGGTTCAGTTTTGAAATGCGACTAGACTGAACTTTTACGATCAGCTTATTCTGTGCATTAGAAATAGTGTACCCAATATAATTAATTTTTGTTGAGGGGTTTAACTGGGACTTTTCAAAATTTATTAAAAAACCCAAATCTTCTAATGTATGTAACAATTGGTCTTTAGCATCTACAATATTCTTGCCGGGTGCACCCAGCAAGAAATCGTCAACATAAACTGTAACTCTTAGACCAGTGCTTCTAAGATACTCTAACACTGGTCTGACTGTTTTTGCAAAAAAGTAAGGCAAAGAATTCAAGCCAAAAGGTAGTACTTTCCACCTGTAATAAACACCTGACCAACAAATTCTAAATACTCTCTATCTAATGGGTGGACAGGGATATGGTAAAACCCATTTTTAATATCTATAGAAATGAATTTGTCATGAGGTTTTAAGATTGATGCAAAATCTCTCACATCCTCATTCTTATATCTAGGAGGTGAGCAAAATGAGTTAAAATTTCTCAAGTCAGTAATCAACCTATATTTACCATTTCGTTTTGGCACAAAACCCAAAGGACTCACACACTTAGGTTTTCTCTCACATACCTCTATGTAATCACATTCAATGAGTCTGTGAATTTTAGATTGTATAAACAATTGTTGTGCATTGGACAATGTATGATTTTGTAGTTCAAAGTGGTCAGGCACTTCGTGAAAAGGCAATCTCACACCCTCCAATATCCACTGTTTCACAACATCCGATGTACCAATCTTATTCCAGTGTGAGATACTCTTCCTTAAAGTCACCCTACACATTAAGAAGTAGATTGAATGTCAAGAACGTTCCTGTCCGACGAACCGTCGTCCGGTCTTCTTTTGGTAGGGAACTGTCGGCGCGAGAAACGATCGAACGTGTCCGGTCCGGTCCTATAACCTCCACGAGATCCACCCCTATAGTATCCACGATTGCTAAATCCACTATACTGTCTAGTTGGTAGTGGTTTGGCCGCCGCTAATAAGGAAGCCGCCGACCGTAACGTCTCCAAAGAACTGGCGTTAAGTCCGTGTTCTTTTGCAGTGCGCGAAAGAGTTTTGATGTCGTCGAGTCGAACTGGCTGTTGACTAAGATGGATGCGTATTCATCCTGTAGATACTAAATCTGAGCTTGGTTTATCAAAAAGAATTATTCAAGTGTTTCCGAGGAAATTTTTGTTCCTGTCTCTATTGTAGAAAGTAGTTTTAAGGAAGTTTCTACATATCTAGCACATTTTGTCAAAACGTGGTACACCGCTTGATCCGCGCGTTGGATCCCTTGACGTGATTCATTTAGCTTAAGTTTGGATGGAAGCTTTACTCTATTCAAAGTATCTTTTAATGACTGAAACTCACCCTGGGTATCCAGGCCTATCCCAGCGGCACATACAAAAGTGGGACTGGGTTGTTCAGTGCAGCCAGTGATCGGGGCACTGCCACGTGGTGGATCACGATCGTCCAAACTATCAGATGTAATCGGCTCCCGAGCGAGCTCGTGTAATTCTTTGCGATAACTCTCTAATTTGCAATCGATTTTGTCTTCCAACACTTAAAATTCTTTCGAAATAACTTCCAAAAGGTTCGCAGTGTGAGATTTTCCTCTCCCATTAAAAATGGCGTCCTTGCTCGAGGAATGAACAAGCAGAGAACGTCATCAGCGATACGTCATCACTTGATGTGCATTTGACGTATCGCTGATAAATTTACACATGAGGTTGTTCACGTGACTCCTATTAAGTGTTGTCTTTAATTATAATTTTTTTATAATAACATGCATACGACAAATAATTTTATATAATAACCGAACTTGTATAATGTACGAGGGTTGTCCAAAAAGTTCGTGGATACATGTAATTCTATTCAAAATAACGGCACAATTATCAGGAAAGTATTATAATATTTAATATAGAGTATAACTAGAGACGAGCTCGTTGCAAGCAACGATTAGGTTTTCCGTCGTAGCTGCGTCATACTTGTGACGTATTACAAAAAATTGATAGCTGACCATCGTACAATATTAGATGTGTAAACACTGAGAAACAAAGTATTATATTTCTGTGACCGTGTAGATTTTACGGTGATAGAGAATTCGTCTGGATCTGCATCGGTCGTGTGCAGTACGAACCGGGTGAGGGAATGTTGGCGTAAAGTGTATAAGGTAAAAGGTTGGGGCGCGCTGAGGGCCGTAAGCTAAAACGAAGAGTAGGTTTGCCGTATTCCCGAAGGTCCACCAGTATACAGTTCCAGAGAAATAAACAGGCAATTGATGCA
Source organism: Magallana angulata (assembly GCF_025612915.1). Taxonomy (NCBI): domain Eukaryota; kingdom Metazoa; phylum Mollusca; class Bivalvia; order Ostreida; family Ostreidae; genus Magallana; species Magallana angulata. The sequence goes on from NW_026441610.1 coordinate 5,263, forward strand.
GGATTCCACAATTTTGGACGAGACTCAACGATGGCAACATTATAACAATTTAACAGACAGACATGTTACAAACAAGTCGGATATGGCCAGAAGTGGCCTCCGGACTCAAGACTCTGGGAGAGTCGGACGTGGCCGGGGCTGGCCGCCGTATTCCAGACTGCGCATTGACAATTGTACATAACTATTTATAAGAATCTTAACAATGAGAATAAATTGCAATTAACAGGTAATGATATAAGTAAGCTGAGTGAAAGGTTCACGGATATAAAACAATTAAATAAACTCAATGAGTCTTTGATGTCCAAGAAATGAAAATCTGATAATTGCACAATGTTGTTTTAAGAGATTAACAGTCCTTGAGACATGACACTCTGTCTCTATAAAGTATAATAAGTGTCAATCACTAAATAAAAAAAGTAACTATGTAAGAAATAAACTGTGAGAAAAAATTACGAAACAGATGTGGAATTTTACAAGTAAAGTAAAAAAAAAAATTATAATTGAACAGTGCATTTTGCACGATGATACTACATGTTTATAAGCAAATACAGATCTTAACACGTTGTCTCTAGTTTGATTCGCCGCATTTTATTCACAGAGTGGGACTGTGGTTATGCCCGCTACGATGGTAAAAAGACCACTGGCAAACGTTTTACACGCATTTTTATCGAACGCAAGCGCCAATGAATCTATTAGTATAATATGCGGAGATTCGGAAATTTTACAAGGGGTTTTGAAGAATAATTTTGTATTTCGAGGAGGGGGAACATGCGCGGATCAGAAAATTTTTCCGGGGTGGGGGTTGAAAAGTCAGACGGTTATTTGAGTTTGACAAGGGATGTCCGAGGCATATTTGGTAAGTTTATAATGTACACGTAATTAAAAGAAATTTCGCTGGGGGGGGGGGGGGTCTGGAACCCTTCCCCTTCTAGATCCGCGCACGGAGAAGACCGATGCCGGTAATTTTACTGTAATTTTAACCATTTTTATTTAATTATTCATGTTCATAATTATCAGAAAACCAATATTACCTTTCAAAGCAGTTAAAACTTAAAACTTAACATACGAACCATTTAGTCTCGGTGAGTATTGCGTCCGCGTACGAAAATAATGGCAATTTTCAAGAAATTCGGATGGACGATCTGTGTCCTAGGTCGTCCATCCGATTCTTTTTCTGACTAAAAGCTACAGACCTGCACTTCGAGATTTTCAAACTCTTATTGATTATGTCAATTTGTTTGTCTCAAAGAATCATTTTTTAAATCAATAAAGTTTTACCTTGAAAAAAAAAGAAAGAAATCGGGCACAATTTTCAATGTTAGCATTTGACAATTTTTTGTCTAATAAAATTTCAAGAAACAACTCTTCATTGCTTTATCCGAAATATTGCATGAAAAAAATTTACATCGCATTTTTTAAATTACAAAAGGATATTCAAAATGAACTGGGATTAACCGCTAACAAACAGGCATAAAGAGAGACTGCGAACCAATTTCTTCTCTTTTTTTTTTTTACATCAAAAGAAATTCAAAAATAAATCAAAATATATATTTTTTCTTTGTATGCGTTAATGAAAATGTAGATCAGCAAGGGGTTCTTTTTCGTGCAAGCACCTACTTAACAGATTGTTACACGGGTCTACAACGATGACAAATATCGAAAAGGCAATATTGTGGGTGAAGGATGAATGTGTAGTTTGTTTTTAAGTTTATTTTTGATACATGTAATTATATTTATCTGGATCGGTTATGTTTGTTTTGATTATTAAAGAGGGGAATAAAGAAATGAGTAATTTCCAAGCACGTAGCATCGTTTTTGAAAGTGGGGGGGGGGGGGGGCAAACTCATCCAACAAATCTTGACAAGCAAAAAAAGAAAAAAAAATTGAATTTTCCAAAATTTTCAAAATTTCACTCATAGTTTCATGATTTTCATACCATTTTTTTTACTTGCTACCAAAATGGGGGGGGGGGGGGGGGGGGGCAACTCCATGATAATTTAATTTTTTTATGTAAATTTTATAAAAATAGTTGCTTCGAGAAAAAGTGGGGAGAGGACATCTTTATGTCATATAACATGTGAAACTGATTTCATTCCACCCACAAGCTTGAAATAATGAAATAATTTTAATGAAAACAATATAAATAGACGTCATAAATCCCATATCAAAAGCCATATAACCACTTGATTCTGCGCGTCTTTTTAATGAATTTATAAACAGCGGCAAATTCTAAAATGTATTTTTAAAGGTAATGTTAGCTGCAAGTCTGTAGACCTTGTATGAAAAATTTCGGATGGTAGTCAATTTTTCCGGGATACAGACAGAGCGGTACGTATATGCAGCTAAGGTAACTAAGAATGATCCCAATAAAATACTTTGTTGAGTAATGCAAGCTTTTAAGAAAGCAATACTTATATTTGTTTAAAATGTAACACCCAAGTACTTCGTCTTACATTCGCTATTTGTAGAACAAGCAGAACCAGTATCAGTCTGACCGGCCTCATCATATACATTGTTGGAATTTTATTGTCCTAGCATTGCAATGCTCTGCATGTACACAATTTCTTTTAAAATTTAAACACTTAAAGTGTTCATCTATATGGCTACACATAACGTACACACGTGATTCAAAATAACCCAGACGGAAAACAGTAAAGAATTCAGTCATTGAGTCTACGTTTTATAGAACTTGTAAGAAAACACAATGCGCGTCTGAATGTTTGTTGATATGTCAATCTATCAATATACAGTTTGTTAATAATTTTCGATTGCTAAGGCTACAGCGTATTTGATGAACATTGAACAACATTTTTTCCATGCCACTTTTTTCTATGGAAGATAGCGAATACAAGTATATAGCATTTATAAAATTTATTTGATTACCTCTTTAGAATTGTGTATGGAATAAATAATTTATAAGTTGCTGCTGAAGGCTGTTTGGTATTTTCGTTTGTAGATGCTTTGCAAGTAAAAAACCTGAAACGCGGGGCAAGTCATAATTAATATCCCTTATAACCGTAACTTAAAACTAGCGGCTTTGGATTCAAATATTATCGTATACGAATATTAAGTTCACTTTTTAAAATCATCTCCACGATGATAATTATATTATATCCATCGCAAATCAGTATTTTTTTTTTTTTGCTTTAAAAGAATTGTTCTATCGGGAGCAATCCCGCGTTCGTTTAAATTGTCATGTCAGTAATACACATTGTGCTTTATATGACGGCTGTATACGTATTGTAGAAAAGTTGAGTTTAATTACCATGCATTGGAACCATTTTATTAACACATCTCCCAGTACTGAAACAATTCAAAATGTCTCTGTAACATTAACACAGTGGCGCGTTAATCGTGTACGTCCAGCTCTACAAGCACATGCACTGTCGTCTAGGCGACGGCCTGAATACAGCTAGCGACTCTCCTATCGATCGGTTACCTGAGTCTCGTAATGCATCTAAATATAGACAGGGGCACAGTTATGAAACAAACAACAAAAATAAGGTCAAAGAGGTTTATCTATATGAAATGAAAATGTACATATGTATAAAAACATTTTGGAATTTTATGTGGAATTATTTTTGCGCGCTACATGTATCAGTTAGTGCAATACAAGAAGCTCTTTCATAACCTCATAAACGTGCGCACCCCCACAAAAATGGACCGAACTGACAACAATTGTTTCTGTAAATACTGACTATAAATTACGAAAACATTAAATTGAATACTATAGAAAGATTCAAAATTAATTTCTTTACAACTTTGCTTCAATAATGCATTAGAAATATTTATTCCTTTTTAAGTTATTGACAAGAAACTTTGGACGCCTCTAACTCCCTAATTATAAGGGCCAGCCCCTTTTTCGGTATACCGAATGAAAGGTCTGGGTAAGACCAAGAACTTTTAAAATACATGTTATAACAAATTTTTATCAGGTAGAAAACTAACACGGAAAATACGCGAATTTTTTTGATTTTTTTTCGTACCTTTGTTTCAACATCTATACCACCCCTTTTATTTGCATTTAAATAATAAATAAAATATTTCTCGCACAAATTCAATGTATTAGCTTCCAAACCAGCTCATCTTTGAGACTCTGCCAGTCATCGTTAAAGCTAAACCCCCTGGACAAAAGAAGTCGTTAAATTTTACTAAAAGGGGAATAACTCAAAACCGGATATGGATTTTCCTCAACTAAAATATGCAACGACAACATCACGCGGCATGTTATCAGTCCTGAAAATTTCAAAACAATCGGTGAACAAACGAGCGAGATATTAAGGATCAAAGTTGGCGTCTAGAAGAAAAAAAAAAATAATAAGAAATTTGAAAATTTTTCAGAATAATAGTAAGGTTTTCCGCTGAGAGCGGAAAACCTTAATAAGAGCAATGTATATTTTTGCATTGGAGTTATAATTGTCGTAGGCCTGGGTTTACCTGAAAGTAATCTATCGCATTCACGATTTGTTCAGAGGGTACAATCGCATACCCCTTTAAATTACCGCTTGTGCCACTTGTGGATAAGTAAACTCGAATTATTTCGATGTTTTACCTGTTCACCGCATCGTTTGTTTTGTTTCTATCGGTGTTTTACCTCAGTCGACGCAATTTTATGACGGCACGCTGTTCTGTGTGGTCAGCTGACGTCGCTTTTTCAGGCGTTTTTAACGACATGTCCTTTTAAAAGTCCTCTGCTAGTTCGAAATAGCTTCAAATGACGTATAAAAATGACGTATACCATAAAGAATACATCATAATAGAAGATTATCAAGTTTTGAAATGTTTTTTTTTTAAACTGTAAATATTCATATCTAAAAACTCGAAAACAAAGTTTAGACTTCTTACACTGGGCGACACGTACTTTTCGCGACCCTTAGATTCATTAAGATTTTAGGTTTTTTTATGGAGAAAAATCAAAACCACTTTAGTTTGATTTGAAACTTTATGACAAAGATTTAAATATACAATATGTATTTAAAAACTTATTTAAATTGACAAAAACCCCATTGTCTACGAACTTTTTTGACAACCCTCGTATAATGATCTGCAACATTTCGACTGCTTTATTCCTCCCACTTGAACAAAACTATCTTTGTCCATTTAATACTATCTATTATAATAACCCAAATGTGTCTCTCTTTAGTTTAGTATTCTTCCTCTATCTTTACCCCCCCCCCCCCCCTCTAGCTTTTTCTATTTTAGATCTTAGGAGTTTCTTCATGAAAAATGTGCTGTATAATTCGCATTTGTATTTACATGCACATATTTACACATTTTCACGACGAATCGTTATTCCGTTCTCACTTTTTTACAAAGATGTTACTGATAGAATGACCAATCAATATGTAATGTGGCGGAACACTTCTTGTATGCCAATCCACATGCTACAATTTGAGAAAATTCTATGCAAGAATCTTCAGATAGTGAAAATTTTAAATTGATAAAATTGTGACCCCAGACCAATATTGGGGCCCCAGGAGGGTTCAACAGTTTAAAATTTTAAAAACTTATGAAATTGTGGAAGGAGTTGTCTTCCCTAGTTTGTCCTTGTATAATTAGTAGTTATTGTAAATAGTATAATTAAGATATCAAATTGTGATAGGGGTCATAATTATATTTATATTTTTTTGTCACAAATACCTAAAGTCGTAAATACTTTTATTGCAATTTGTACTGTTTTCTAAAAGATTTATCTCTCTATGATTATTGATAGTAGATCGATATGTAGAAAAATATAAGGAGTTTTCCAATCACGATTTAAAAATTAGTATTACGTATTTACCTAAAAAAATACACCTGGTCAAATCTATTCATGGCTTTTATTTTGCGCCATTTATTGTATAGTGTTCACTGCAGCGAGTGTCCAGAATTTTGTAAGCATTTATATAAACATGCGTTGTACATGTGTCATATATGTGTGTAAGTTATAAGTAACAAGAAACAGTGATATTTAAGTATTTTTATCTTTAATACAGAATATCGAAGTAAATCAGTAATATTTCATCATAGGTTACGTACATCTTTTAGTTCATTCTGATCAACGGCTCACATTAAATGGGTATTTATGTTTCTATCATTATTAGTATGTAGATTAGTTGTGATCGAAGTTTAATTTTATAATGAAAGTAATTTAGTGATTATATTGATTATAATGATTAATTGATTTATTCATGAACTGAATTTGGTGTATAAAATAATTACATACAAAATGAATAATAAAAAAAAATTAAGGAAAACATCATGCGTTTCGTGTTTCATGCATCTGCTAACGACTTCTGAAGACATAAATTGTGACAAAATAATGGTGATTGGAATTTTTGTGATAAAAAGACCAGATACAACCTCTCTATTAGAATTAGAACGAATGGATCATTTACTCACTTTCATTAATTTTATATTTAAACCCTTAAACAAAACAGGATAGCACATGCGTACACGGTAATTTGAGTACATAGACCACACACAGACATGTCGAGGAATCTCATATATAGAATAAGTTTCACTTTGGAGTAAAAAAAACATGGTATATTGTAACGATCTTCCTCTGTCTGAAATTGTGCAGCAAGGACTATGAAATTCATAATTTTGTTGGTGAACAACTTAAAAAAAAATGCATGACCGGGTATTGAAATGTGCAAGGCTCTAAGGCTCAAATAATAGAAAATAATTAATTTTCCCATGATTTTTACTGTCAAAAATATTATTTACGTGTATATGTTTTCATTAGCGGGCACGTAGCATCAGGGGGGGGGGGGGGCAGGGGGGGGCCTGGCCCCCCCACTTTTTCTCGCAGCAACAAATTTTTTAAAATTCACATATAAAAAATTGAATTATCATGGAGTTGGCCCCCCCACTTTTTTGGGAGTATGTAAAAAATTGATATGAAAAGAAGGAAATGAGGAGTGAAATTGAAGTTATATACTACGCCAGTACCCCCCCCCCCCCCCCCCCACGGATTAGGATTTTGAAGATTTTGGAAAAGATTAATATTCCCTTTTTTTGTTTTTTTTTTTGTTTGTTTGTTTAGATTTTTGGGATGAGTCTGCCCCCCCCCCCGACTTTCAAAAACGATGCTACGTGCCTGATTTGTAAACCGAAGATGGTTAATTTAATTGTTTTAACTAACGCCCCCCCCCCCCCCAACAAAACAAATCCTCGGGAACTAGGAAATTTTAAGTTGATAAAGGCAGACTGCCTCATCTTCTAACTTAAAAAACAAAACATCGAAATCCCTGACATCAAATTAACTTTCGGCAAACTTGGATACTTCATATATCAAAGTACAAAATGCACTGACGAAATTTGATTTTATTCAAAAGTGAAAAAACATTAAAAAACAGATTAAATGACTTTGGGGTAAGGATGGGTAATGCCTCCAAAGTTATATGGAGCAACTTCCAATCAAAAAATATGTACTTGTATTCCATAAAAACAAGAAGTTCGTGATATTGACATAAACGTTGTACGTTTATGTCTAGGTAAACTCATTGAATTTGCAACAAAGACATTTTCAAAAAGGCGTCTTTTTCCAATACATGATTGTTGATGTATATTAAGAAAGTGTTTTTCAATAGCCCGCAATTATAAAAAAAACTGATTTTGGAATCTTCCGATTAAAATACAGTTAAAACAGACAGTAAATCAGAATTGCATACATGGTAATGAGGATGAAGATATTCAATCCATATAAAATCAGAAAAAAGGTTGAAACACGGCAAACAAAAAAGCTATGAGTATATGATATGGAAAGCAAATAGTTAAATTTCTTGGTCTGTTATAAATCAATAATTACATTTTCAACTGTCTTTGTCTGTGATAACATTACGAATCAATTTTGAACCCTAAAACCCAATAACTTCATAAAACACTAGTGACACAAAATGGGCGTGTCTTATAGCATAACCGAGAAACGGTATTGGCTGCGCCGCGTAGTAATACATAGCATGTGCTACATAAAAAAAATAGTGGCCTTAAAACAATGTTGTTTTAAAGTGTACAAATTGGGTATAATATATATATAAGTTATATTAGGAACCATTCTTTGAATTTTGTGAAGTTATAATTTCGGTCGGAGCGTGTTGAAATCTATCATAAGGCCCTTGGGCTTTATTGGATTTGACCACGCCCCGACTGAAAGTATCACCTCATGATACTCAAAGAATGATTCCTTATTCCTTAAATAGTATAAAAATGTCGATTCCCAAAACTATCATTCATGAAATTCACGATGTATATATATTTTTCGTATAGTAAGAGTACCAGTACTTGAATTAACGGTAATCAACACGTTTTTTATTACTTGAATATCTGCTTCGAAGAATTTTTCTTATTAACACAAATTCATGTTTACAAACTCAGAGTTTTGCAATTCTTCAGTTTAATAATATTGAATACGTTTTACTTGTTTATACTCTTTTAAAAATCAAATTTGATATAATGTATCAATATCATATTAAAATTGTACATAATCATATATTTATATTTAGTGTATACATGTATTTCCCCGTATGTTTGTATTTGAAATCTGCGAATTTCCTATGGATACACATAGCCAATTCATGCGCCATGAGCACAAAAATAAACGTTACCTTGTGTTTTAAGTATATTTATTTTTGTAAGATTAAATAAAACATTCAAGCTTACATAACCTGTTTGATATGAACTAATGGAAAATAATCGTTAAATCAGATCTATTCAACAGCGAAGATCTAAGATCACTTATTATGAAAGGATCAAAATTTAGTGAGCCTAGATCCTTCACATGGCGTCTTAATTTCATACATACATGTATCATGAAATCTGTTGAAGATTACGCCAAGCGATGGGCAAAACCTGAAAAAGAAGACCTTGATACCTTGTCAGAGTGGCTTAAAGCATCAGATGCATATATTAAAATCTCGTTTTAAACGACTGAGAGCAGAAGTGAGAAAAAGAACTAGATAGACTGCACGATCAGTATGTACTGGTCCCTGCTAAGGCAAGTAACAACATTGTCTTTGTTTGAACGGCATATTATATTAATTGCATTTTCAAAGCACTAGGTTTCAATTCTACACATTGTAATCCTACTTACACTCATAACAGCCTTTCCAAACAGGAAATACTTCAAAATCATAAATCGGTTATGGATATCTTTAATATCCCCAATAAACAAAATGAATTTGGTTTACCTTATTTGTTCTTGATCAAAAGCTTCACAAAAGTCCTTACAAACAGAAAAAAATAGCAGGCTCAAGTAAATTTTCTACCAAAACCTCTCTCTTTACTCCTAATTAAAATTCTTACAGTAGTGAAGGAGAAACTTCAAGAGAACAGTGCATCAATATACACCCGAAGTGGTGCGAATCAGATTTGGATACTAAAAAACTCTAAAGAATTATTAGAAACTTTGATGTCACAAAATCTTACCAAAATCAATAGCTTCAAAATGTACGATTTTTCAACGCTTGATACAACCCTTCCCCATGAAACATTAAAATCTAGGCTTTTTGATATCATCGACAGTTGTTTCTACAATAAAAATAGAAATCGTAAAAATGCTTACCTTGTCATTGGAAATCTAAAAAATTATTTTGTTAAAAACCATTCTGATTGCACACATAAGTTCTCTGAAGTAGACAGTTTTTGGAAATCAAGTCTTCTTACAATCTGCTGGAATTCCAATAGGTATCAATTGTATCCCATTGTTAGCAGACCTATTTTTGTATTCTTATGAAGCAGAATTTATTAAAAAACTTGTACGCGAAAAAAATAAATCACTCGCTGTGGTCTTCAATTCAACATTCAGGTATATCAACGACGTATTAACAATTGTTATTTCCATACTTATGTCGACTCGATATATCCCAGTGAACTTGAAATAAAAGATACCACGGAGTCTGCGTCATCTGTTTCATATTTGGATACTTTACTGGAATTGGACATTGATGGTAACCTAGCAACGAAACTTTATGATAAACGCGATGACTTCAATGTTTCTATAGTCAACTTTCCTTACGTATGTAGCAATATACCTTCATCACCTTCATATGTTGTTTTGTCTCTCAGTTAATTCGATTCACAAGGGCATGCTCTTCGTATGAACAGTTTCTAAGGCGAGGCAAGCTACTGACAACCAAGTTGATAAAACAGGACTATCAACAGTCTCGTTTGAAGTCATCTTTTCTTAAGTTCTGTGGGCGATACAATGACCTTGTATGACAATACAATCTTTCACTGGGTCACATGCTGTCTGACATACTAATTATTATACCATAATTAATCACCTAATTATCTACGGACTTTTTTTTTGGGGGGGGGGGGGGGGGGTTCGAATACGACAAAGAGCAAACGTCGGTTGTGACCGGTCAGCAGGGGATGCTCACTCCTTCTAGGCACCTTATCCCACCTCTATCTTTTTAGAGGTCCGTGTTGCTCTGCTTTAAATTTGCATTTCTTTTTATGGATTTTTGAGATGGTTGACAGTTTGTTGTTGTCATTTTTTCATCAATAAAAAGTCTATTTTCGACAGAGTCTCAGGCACTATATGTTTAGTCGCCGAGGCAAATTAAATACCATGTTAATATGGCTGTTTCATGTGCATGTATGTTTCATATCCCTGACTACGAGGGCTAAAATGGCTTCAAAGCGACGATGCACAAATATTTCATACAAACTGGCATTAGTGTGAATTTAAATATAAGTATTTAATGCTTTAATATAACAAATTTTCAAAAATCAATCATACATATGTGAACAAAAATATTTCAGAAACTTATGTCGCGATAAACGATAAACGCGAAAGCCGATTGGCAACCACTACTCACTCTGTTCACAAAACAAGATTTGATTGCTACAAAACAGTACTAATAGTTCTACTGATCGTTAAATTTTTTTTACCTCGAAATTATTTTAGCAGATACAGAATGATTTAAGCACAGTGAATGAGCTATGCCATTGTCAATGCGAAGCCCACGTACTCTAGATTTGCAAATATGAAAATTGAGAGCCCTACTCCACCCCAATATAATTCCAGTACACCACTGTGCCCTACTATAAATAATACACTTATACTTCCGCTTGAAATCTTACAAGACCTGCACAGATTTCGGACAAGTCTCGTGAACTTTCATTCGAGGACCTCTGGATTTATTACAAACTTAGCAACGATGGAGAAAACATTCCGTGCACATTCGCAGGGGTGTATAAGCTATAAAGTTCTTGCGAATGGCATTCAGAAGTTGGAGTTTTATTCACTTTTCGCTATTCGATTATTAATTATTAATTTATCGATTAACGATTATTAATCGATGATTTGTTTTAAAGTAATCGATAAGAGGACAAAAATGAGTGTTATCGATTAATAATTGATTACACAAATTTTCACTATGATATCGATTATTTATCGAGGCTTAGCTAGCCTGACGAAAATAGGATATTTCGTATAATACAGTTATAACGGGGTTTCTTAAAAGGGGTTGGATGCCCACATTCTGAATATCAAAACAAAGTTGATGACTAGATTTAGTCTTGACACTCTATTGTGTATAGATACACAACAAGCTTATCGATTGACAAGATTGGTAAACTAGCGCTGTAGCCATCATAAAATATAAAAAGAGATGTTTAAACCATTTGTTTAATATTTTGAATCGATTAATTATTTAAAGAAAGGTACAATGGTTCACTGGAATTGTGCTTTGGGTGGGTTTGGAGGGTCTCTATTCAAAATGGTGAATCTAGAGTGGGCTTCTCATTGGCAAAGGAATAACTCATTAACTGTGCTTTAATCATTCTGTATTTACTGTAAATACTTTCAATTTTGAGATAAAAAAAGGTATAAGAAGAACCATTGGTACCGTTTTTGGTGCAATCGTATTTTCTTGGGCCTTTCCGGCAAGCTCGGAAAACATACAGAGGTGTAGCTCGAAAGTAGGCCTAGTTAAGAAAATCTAGCTTTAATTATCATTTAAGAAACAACGTGGCATTATAAGACATAGGATAATGTCACTTTTTGGCATTTACAACAAAATTTCAACCCATATGCAGATGATAAAACGCTATTGAAATGATACCGTGTTATTAAGTATCTACTGTAGTATTCTAAGAATGCCTTACCTTGAAGTCGAGCATGCGTGTTCCAGTAAAAAAGACTAACGTAGTTGCTATCGCTCGAGAGTGCTAGCAATAAATTTTGATGACATTTATTATTTCTCTTTTTTTAGGTTATGAATGACCTGTATTATAAAATTCCAGCTAAACCATTTACATGATTAACATTAACAACAAACCATAAGATTTTAATTTTCTTTTATTAATTTCTATACTATTTTAACACTAGCTATGTTTTTTTCTAATAATTTTGTGATTCAAAGACGAAACTGGCATACACACTTTTAAGTTCATATATCTTTATTTATTCCCTTTTCTCATACAGTTACATGAACATATATAAAGCTTTATCATAAAAAAAAAATCAAAAAAAAAAAAAAATCTGACATGCAAGTGGGAAAAAGAATTCTACTGATTTTCACAATGGCATATTCAGCTTCAATAGACATCCCAACTAAAGATGATAATATTAGCAGACAAATAAATTCCTGGAAAATAAAATGACCCAGCAATACAGATGATCCTGAACATGAATTGACTATGTCAGTGTTAAATCTGGGGGAGGAAATTCGAAATTTAAATGTATATCTACATGTAATATTAATACATTTGTATTTCACATTTCACGGTGAAAATGTGAAGACAAAATGAACAGGGTCACTGATAAATTGACTGTTGTTGGAGTAGAACTATTTTCCAGGAACACAAGTATCTGAAGATGGAGCGAGGATTCCGAGCCCGATTCCACCATTGGAAGCGACCCGAGCAACAACTTCCTGTGTGTGTAAGTCTGCCTCCATCACCAATTTATTGTCCAGTTTGTAAAAAGATAAATAATGAAATAAGGATAAAGCTTTTGTCAACCACTGTACTTGTCCTGTAAAAAAAAGAAAAATAAAAGTTTTAATGATACATGTACATTTGTAAACTAAGATATACAGTGAGTGTATCTTAGAGATCTTATGATTATGAAAAATGTTCATGCTTAAACAAGTGTCAAACTGTCGAACAGTTCTATTATAAACTAATTCTCAGTTGAGCTTATGATTGGTTCATCTGTAAGATTGACATTTAAATTTCCTTGATATTTTAATCCTTTAAACTTGACAATGTCAAGGTAACATTTTCATTGTAGATGTAACCTTGACAAAGAAAAACAATAACCCTCACAATATGTCAGTCCAAACATTATAAATAAATTCATTTACAAATAGTTAAAAGAATTCAAAATTTCAATCAAGATCAAGTACACTTAGCAGCAGATCCAATATTCTGCCTGTTGGTCATAATCATATAGAAACAGCCAGACTGAAATCTACACGCCCCATTTATCAATTGGTCGAAATCTACAACGGCTGAAACTGACAAGAAAGTGACAAGACTGAAATTGACACGGCTTTTTTTTACGATTGGTTGAAACCTACAGTGACCTAAAAAAAATCACGGACCGCATGAATAATCATGATGATGCCAGACTCAAAGTCTCACAGGAGACGATTTGGCTGTTTTTTTAGCTAACGTACTTATGTACTTTTCACTACTTATTTGGTGAATTTTACTTACTTTTCTTAGTCAATGTATTACTTAGTTAAAAGAAAGATGTTAATATAAACAATAAAATGCTTCTTGATAGTTAATGCGGGTTATGAAGGAAGTGATCATTGCAGAAAAAAATACATATTTTATTATTATTTGTTCTGCAATGTCGCTACCTTCATATCCTGAATGAATCACCAAAGAAAGCATTTTATTGTTTGAATATACCCTTATCATTGCCCCCAAATCTGCACTATTCCACACAGCAAACACACTTAAATACTTAGACTCAGTAAGAGGCATTGTCAAATTTGTCAAACTTAGTCAATTTTTGGCTGAGGCATTTGAAAGCATAAACTGTTCTGGTCATGCAAATCGCAGAAGGAAATAAATTCTGGAAGATTTAAGTCTTAAATTCTGGACTTCTACTTCTAAAGCTCTAGAATTACCAGTCTTGCAAGGGGTTTTGATTAAGAGTTATGAAGAGAGTCATAGCAGGTTATCTTATAGAATTAGTTAGGTTTTCACTATTGTATGAATTACATTGTGACTTGTGAGAGGGAACACACAAATATACAGAGCTTGTTACTGAAGAATTGATGGCAAAACTGACAATAAAAGATACATGTAGCATTTATAAGAAAGTTAGACAAGATTCCAGGTTAGTAAAAAGTTTCAAATCTTTAGTTATGCCACACAATATGAAACCACACTCTTTCTTTGAGATAACATAAACAATTCTACCCATTTAACTATGTCTAAAGGCAAACAACTTCATCACTACTTAATAGATAATTTTAATCAAATCTGACAACATTTGTGTTTAATTATAATAATAATTGACAACTATAATGTTATAATTTTACCTTACATACAATAAACCAGTTTTCTGTCTAATTTCTCTAATGACGCCTCCATCCAGAGAAAAATCATTTATTTAAATTCTTTCATATCAATTAGGATAAAAAAAAAATTATGAATTTTAAACAAAGATTCAAACCAGGTGCATCTGCAAGCAAACAGATAAACTAAGAGCAGAGCCAGGAATCTGAAAAAAAGAGTATGGTCTCCATTATTTGTGATCCTCTGCTGGGAAAACTTGCAAACCTTAGAATATACGGAACCCATTGTAAATCCTCAAATCAAAACATTTCAAATAGGGTTTTTTTTTTCTAGTTAAGACTTAACATCTGAGTTCAGGACAACAAATAATAATTGAATCAAAATTACATTGACATGTAACAAATCCAACAATCAAATTTAAAGCTTCTTATAATTAGCCCTCGAAAATGATTATTTCATATGTTTTGGAAGAGCTTTTCGATACATGTATCACAAAAGAATAATAAATACAAAAATCATGGGATTCTAAATCATCAGAAAAATTGTTTATCTTCAAAGAATGATGTGTTCAATCAATATAAAATTTAACATTGTCTTCATCAAAGATGTCAATTAACTATTGTACACTTTTGAGTAGATTTCAATCAATTTATTGGTAAACTTAATATTATTGAATTTTTGAATCAATATAATACATGTAGCATGTATTAATGGTAATAACCACATATAGTGTCGACAAATTTAATCAACTGAACAGCCCATTCACCCTTGTCTTCCCAGCATGCAACAAAAGCAGGACATGCTTGCTGATTACCCAAAGGTCTTTTAAAAACGCCTCAGGAGACAGTAGAAATATCTTGTTTGATTTTTACTAGTCTTCTGCAGTCCAAGTGAAAAACTCTTCTGCCAATTTTTTTCGGCCTGTATTAATAATACAGTTATACACTAAAATTTTTCAGCTCCTTACGTGTAATGAACTCATGACCCCGCAGGCCAGATTGGAGAGCTTTGTGACCCCTTGACAGACCACGTCCTTCACAGCCTGGTGATCGGGCGCATTGTTGGAGTAGTTCTCGCGCCCGTTGGCTCGTTACCGGAAAACTGCGATTGCAACGTTTGTACAGCTATAAATACCAGTAAATTTATTTAAATTCATGACTCGTATTTCCAAAAAAAACCACAAACTTGATTTCTGATGTTAACCTTTGTAAACTTTCTATCTAGCACATATAAATAATTTCTGAGACAGAATTCTTTACATTTTAATTTAAACAAGATGGCAATTTTTGTTGCCTTATAATTGTACAGTTTTAATTCTAATATCTTATCAAATGTGATTGATATTTTTAAAACAAACAATTTCTATATATCCTTATTTAAAAGTGTTAGGAGTTTCTGTTTACAACAGTGCAATTCATCTCAAATCTTATAAATTTCCAGAGAGTAATTTATACATCTGCATCGTTTTGTTCATAGAACTGGTCCGAAAAGATGGCCTTAGCGTTGCCAAATTTTTTCTGGGCTTCGTCTGACGTCGACTGCGAGCTGTAGTCATATGCTATCTGGCTTCGTCCTTGTCTATAAAATTCAATTCAATTAAAGGAAATAAAAATTTACAGAGGAATAATTCAACTTTTTCTTCTTTTTTTGTAAAATTAGTTTAAAATATAACATGTACAGTCCTTAAAATATAACCTATCTATCATGTGTTCCCCTTTACTTTCTCTTATATTGCAATAGACTCAGTCATTTTACATGTGTACTAGCAAAGTACTTTTGCATTTTAAACTTATTAAAGTTCGAAACAGTTACATGTAATTAAACAGAAGAGGATAATACGTTACTTTACTTCATAAGAATACCTGGTATGTATTTATCATTGTGTACGAATACTTAACAGTTTAAAAGAAATTCTTTTATCAATTTAATTGTTAAATGAAAATTATAAATTTGATCTCAGGTTTATAACTTATGATTTATTTATATTAATGTTTATTTGATACTCCAAGTTCACTACATAGAATCTATCCAGTGTTTTTATCCTTTCTTTTTTTATTATGATTATTGACTTACACATAATAAACGACACGAACGTACAAACTTAATGTTTAAATATGATTTTTTTTAAATATAAATTTTGTTTAATAAATTAACAAATAACAAACCAATTAGGGTGTAAACTTATTGCAATTGTTTAAAAGGACAATTGTCCCGCTCCATTCTATTTATATAAAGTAATGCATCAAGATTTTCAGTGGTCTTTGCTGAAAATTGATTATTTAAAAGGAAGGCAGAAAATAGAGCTTATTCTTAAAAAAAAACCCCAAAACACAGATTTAGGGCGGGTTTCTTTCTAGTATCGAAACCGAAACTCCATGCATCACTGTGATCAATACGGCTTGCGCAAGGCAGGAAATAAAAAAAAATAATTAATGTATTAGTTTTGTTTTTTTCTGATTATTTAAGGTTTCAGAATATTATTGATACAAAAAACTAGGTTTGAGTTGACTGATATAGTGTACGAACATAATAACCAATTTGTCATTGCACCCTTTAGCCACAACGGTTCATCATGTTTGTATGTTTTATTATCGTTTCTTAAGCCATATAGCTAATGCTTACTATTGATCTTTCATCCGTAATTTTTCCTACTTGCAATTGCGGGGTTACCCAAACTTAGTTTGCCTTAAAAAAGTATTTACACACCGCTTTCTGATTATCAAATTAAACAATTTTGAGCACATACTAACTCTTAAAAACATTGACGCTAAAATTACACTATTTTGAATACTACGGACCAAACACATCAGATTGAATTGCTATGCCTCAAATTTATATCTAATTCAAATTTAGAAAATCAACATTTGCTATATAAAAAAAATATTGATCCCTCGCAACAACAAAAAAAAAATGTCAAGATCGATAACCTGGCCGCGTTTCAGATCAAATTCTAAACAGTTGCTGAGAACAGAGGCTGGTTTTAAGGTAACATATAACATTTTGTACAAGTTTTGCCTTATACATTGTATGTCTTACGTGCAATATGTTTGGTTACAATAGTTATTATGTTCATCTTATACATTATAGTTATCAGATTAAAATGAACAACGAACATCAGATAGAGTAATATTAAAGAATATTTTTATAGTAATTATCATCACATTCAATGAAATAATATGCAAAAGTGATTGTTTGCATCTAGTTATTTAAAAGACATCGGTAGTTTGATTCATATATTTTGTTTTCTTAATAATTTATAATTATGTATTCTTAATCTTTATAAACCATTTGATCATTTCCAATGTTGACTTAGTGAATACCACCCATTATGTGTGTCATCACAAGTTATCTCGATAGAGCGTAGGGGACGACATTTGTTTTATGCACCCGCCATTAAATAGCTCGGGCATATACATGTAGTGTTAACCCGTTCCGTCATTTTGTCATACCATCCTTACGTCCTTCGTTCATTACGTCATCATTCACTTTCCTATCAATATCTTAACAACTGTTGCAAACATTCAACTCAAATTTGATATATAGATGTACATGTATGTTATGAATATACAGGCTGATTTCGAATGTGGTTCCTGTCAGATGATTTTTGACAGCATTATCTATACTTATAAATTAAGACTTTTTGCTACAAACAAAAAAACAAACAAACAAACAAACAAACAAACAAACAAACAAAATGCCTGAACCAGAGTAACTGCTTACAGCTTAAGTATTCCTACACGTGAGAGATAATGTCCGTAAGCTGTAATTGGATTTTACCTAAAACGTAATTATTGTGAAATTAACAAAAAATGAGAGTGACGTGGTGGACCCGCTTTGGCGGATTCAAGCCATGAGTAGTTTGCATCAAAATATATGTTTAAAATGAAATATTATTGAATGATTACGCAAAGAGTAAATACATTTAGAGGGAACTTATTTAGAATATACATATAAATTAAGATTTGACAAATGTTAAATTTTTAAAATAAGCCAATTCGTTTCTTGAATAAGCAATTTTAGTTTTGTTACTAATTCGCTTGCGAAGCATGATCCCTCTCGAGAGAATGGGATAGAACTTTCCAGAACGGGGTAACCGTTAACGCGGTTCGACTAATTAACGTAAAGTGTAGGACGTGTTCATCATATGTAGCAGGCTGACACGTTGGATCGGCCGGAGTTCGATAAATACAAAAAGTTAAAAAAAAGAAAAACTGGAACAATTTGATGCGAATTTAGTTTTGATGGTAAGAACGGTGACCAGAAACGGGTTGACTAAATAACTTCATGCCGGAAAGTGTAGGACGAATTAAACATTGGGCAGATACTTTGAATCTGACAACTTAAGTTAAAAATATGTAAATAGATGTGCATACACTAGCGTTTTATATATTTTTATACCACGACAGATTGGTAGTAAGCGTTGGACATTAATTTGTAAACAGTGAACAGATTTTGTTCTAGGTGATAAACGATAAATGCATCAAATGGTGAAGTTTAATGGGGGTGAATTTAAGTAATACAAATTATACGGAATTTGACCTTAAAAACCGAAATTAGAGAGAGCTGAACTAAATATTCACTCACTAGTTTAATATAAAGTAAAAAATATATTTTGTCAGTCAGCTGCAACAGACAGAATTAAGGTCACATACATAATGTATATATTATCGATCTCAGTTTAGATTTTTCATCCCTGTCCGCTTTTCTATATATCAAGCCATGAAATTGTTTCTTTTTCTTTCAATTTTAAAACATTAGCTATGAAAGCAATTAAGCAAACAATTCGGACAAAGTATACATACAAAAATGACAAAAATATATGGTTCAACATATTAAGCAATGTATCTTAATATTTAATGCATGTGTAGGGTGTAGGTGTTAATTCCCGCGCTTGCGCGGGGTTTCATCTAGTGCCTCTTGAACTTTAAAAAAAACAATTAATGAATACATTCAGCTCAACTCAATATGAATGTATCTAATGAATATTCACGATTAGTTTGAAATTAATTCCGCTGCAATGGATTTTGACAGAGTTTTGCCACTTGAAAAAAATGAGAAATTTTCAGTTTTCGCTCTTTAACTTTTGAATGGATCATATATCAATCTGATATAACATATGTAGGTTATTTACCAGAATATGTAGATCAAGTATGAATTTTGTTCTGGTCCGATGATTTTTGACAGAGTTATGCCTCTTGAACTTAGGAAAAGATTGGAAACTCGTAGTTTCCGGTCTCCAACTTGTGAAGTGACGCATATGTAAATTGATATTTCATGGAAGATTTATTTATTAGAAAATACAGGTCAAGTCTGAACTTGGTTCTTGTGTTATGTCTCATGATCTTAAAAGAAAATGAGTAATTTCAGGGGCTTATAACTCATAACAATCAAACAAATATTACGCTTTTGGCATTTTAATTTTTGTTCACCTGCGGGGGCATTCGAGGCAATATGACACAATCAGTAATATTGTATTTTTTTTTTTCGAATGCCCAATCTGACATTGCTTTGTTTTGCTTTCACATACTATGAAGTCATAAATTTAATGATATACATTTGTATATGCATATTATTAACACATCTGGGAACATGAAAACAATTCCTCGGTTCTACCATTCATTTGAAGAGTATTTCTAGTGGAGCATTTGTTCATGTCTTGCTATTTACACTGCCTCCGACAGTATTAAGTAAGACGCATCGACTGCATCCTGTAACTTGAGAGCGGCGTACACTCTTTGCACTATGCTTTTGTAAAAATGCATCGATTGCATTATGCCCTTGCACAGCTGATATTGATCCTCATTGTTGCTTTGTATTATAAAAACGCCTGCAAAACTGTCATTTTAAAACTATAAAGACACCATGCACGGTAAGATATTTCAGACGATATTTGAAATTCTCTTCCTGTTAATTACAACGATCTTACTTGCGCCGTACTTCGAAAAAGTACGAAAGACGAATAGGGCCACATAAATAATATTTTTATCTCGTTATTCCTATAAAAGATCTCGTTATTACGAGTTAATTTTCTCGTTATTACGAGAGAAGATCTCGTTATTACGAGTTAATTATCTCGTTATTATGTGAACAAATCTCATTATAACGACAAAAGATCTCGTAATTACGAATTAATTTATTCGTTATTACGAGAAAAGATCTCGTTATTACGAGTTAATTATCTCGTATTAGGAGAAAAGATCTTAATAGCATGTTGCATTTCTGAAAAGACCTCAAAGTTGACTGGTCCACCCGTTTAATCTGTCTTTTTCTTTCCAGAAAAGTTAATTGAATTTTAATTAATATCTAAATAACAACTACCATTATTTGTTTTTACATAAAGTGATCGGATTTGACATTTTATCTTATATAAATAAGTGAAAAGAACTTCATGTTATTCTTCTTTTCATCTTATATATTATTATCCCTCTCCGAAGTAATTAACAGGTAGTCCAAGTCATAAAATCTCAATTCTATCTGTTACAGAATCGCGTTTCATATCTTCATATACATCCTATATGTATATTGAAAATAATTGATTTTTTTTATATGAACATTTTGGAGTCTGAAAACAAATAACATGTATCCTTCATATTAATAAATAGTTCAATTAATTTATGAATCAATCTGCTTTGCTCCTTCTTCCGAAATTCCTATAAAACTGCTTGGTCCGCTTTTATATCAAATTTTGTGTACGCTTTTAAACGATGATCATGTGTATGTGTATAATAAAAGACATTGCAGTAATTCATACACTTTACATAAAGCGAATTACTTTACATAAAGAGAATGGCACGCTAAAACGCGCCATTTTAAATAGATCTATTCTCGTAATAACGAGATCTTTTCTTGTAATAACGAGATAACCAAATCGTAATTACGAGATCTTTTTTTGTAATAACGAGATAATTAACTCGTTATAACGAGATCCTTTCTTGTAATAACAAGATAATTAACTCGTAATAAGGAGATTTTTTTTGTAATAACGAGATAAATAACTCGTTATAGCGAGATCTTTTCTCGTTATTACGAGCTTTTTTCTCGTAATAACATGATAATTAACTCGTAATAACTAGATCTATTTTTTTAAGTGGCCCTATTCGTCTTTGGTAAAAATGTAATACTGAAAACAGAGTGTTTTCGCCCCGAGTTTATTTTCCTATCTTGTAAGCGGTTTCGCCCCGTCTGAAATTTGTACAGAATCATTCGTTAAAAATAGATAACTCTATCTTAAAACAATTTATCAAGTCTAAAAATTGCCCGATGATTACTAGAGCGAAAGAGGCAGAAATAAAAACGGGGATAAATATTTTCCTCCATTTAGGTGTTTGTGTAATAAAAGTTTATCCTACAATATAACCATAACACGCTCTAAGGAGATTTAAAATGCTGAACCTTTCCTCTTTCAGTGTATACAAAAGGCTAATGAACAATATGATTTTAGTAGCAATGTTAATAAAAAAAAATGAACGCATTGCAGATCAAATCATTACATCATTCATACATGTGTACTTATAAATCCCGGGGTACTGTTATATCTTTTTATAGCACTTGAAGTACGAAACGTTGTATGCAACGTTATAACAACGTAAACATCTAAAATCAACGTTGATTCAAAGTAAAAATGGTTTTGCAATTTGGTAGAAAAATTGTGAAATGACATTGAACATTTTAAAAAGACCAATTCCCAAAATGTTAAAAAAAAGTTTTCAGCGTTAATACATGTGTATGGTTTGAGTTTCAGCGTTGGAACCTATACATTGATTCAAAGTTGAATCATTTTTTTCAAAGCTGAAACATAAATTCAATTATTGTTAAACTTTTAAAAAAAAAAAACCACTTTTAAATTGTATTTAAATATATAACAATAACATAAAGTCCTTCAAACTTGTTACTGCGTTTTTGTCATACTTGTCTATATATGTATATAGACGTACCATTTCATGTACAAGGAGAGATATCTGGTTAGACTAAGGACTCCATTGAAGATGTCATAGAGACAGTCGCTGTCATCGACGATTGTAGAGTAGCGGACATCCTGCCTAATGGTGTTCATCATTTAAATTTTTTTTTTACTTTTCCTACTAAAAATTGACCAGCTGATCATTAACAAAAAAAGATATTCGCTTATAAAATGACAACTTGAAGGTATATACATGTACATGTATTATGACTTTTTAAGCTTTTGAATAAGCGTTTTTTCTTTTGTTTTTGAATAGCTTAAGTTTAAAACAGTTTTACTAAATTGACCAATCAATATAAAAACATGTAACCGAGCGACACTAAACTGTTTTCAACTGTTCGAACATTGTCTTTTCTCAAATCAAAATTGTTTCTTATTTATTGAATAAAGTTCGAAATTTCGTGAACGTTCCAGAATAAAATCGAGTTTGAGTAATGGTGTTCTGAAATAGAAAAGCAGAGGCGTTATTCTTTAACATCAGCACAAACAAAAAAAAAGTATTTCTATTAAAACAACAGCGGCCACGATTGTCTGCTGATCGTTTTTCTTATAAAAAATGACGGTCTTGTTCAATCAGACGGTGGTTCAGTGTACACCATGTGTTTCGATCAAAGGCTACCGATTGGAATAAATTGTACACGTAGAAGTGTGTTTTTTTCGTTGGATATTTACATGTAATACACTT
Organism: Magallana angulata; assembly: GCF_025612915.1. Taxonomy (NCBI): domain Eukaryota; kingdom Metazoa; phylum Mollusca; class Bivalvia; order Ostreida; family Ostreidae; genus Magallana; species Magallana angulata. The sequence goes on from NW_026441610.1 coordinate 28,377, forward strand.
CACTTGTTTATATTTGCATTCACTATGTATGACTCATTCTACTTCTTACTTAGATTGTAAATCAAAGCTCTATCAAAACTGACATGAGTGAAATTTACTCTATCCAATTCTAAATACATATGAAGTTTATTGATTGATCAAAACCTTTAACAATCTAAGTAACATCTCGGAATAAACAAAATGATCATGGTGATGTCAAACTTAAATTCCCATCTAAGATGGCATAGTCATTTTTTATCTAACGTATTAATGTACATTTACAATAATTCGGTTATTTTTACTTACTCCAGAAGTTATTTATTTAAGGTAGTCCATCCATAACCAACGCGAATTTACAATTTTGAGTGATCTATACTACATTAAATACATCATTTAAAGCTATTATTAGGCTGACATAAACTGAACTCGGGTGTATGTACATGTATGTAGTCAATTAAATGAGTTTTTTGCACTTAAAACTTTTTTAAAGAGTTGTCTGCCCTTTAGGGAAATCTTTTAAAAATCACTTTTTACCAAGAGAAATGTGAGAAAATTATCTGTACTAAAGAAATATATTCAAAAATGCATTTTTCCCATAGACTTCAATGTTAACTTCATTATATAATAAGTTTATCAACATTATTTCTTTTAAAGATTTCAAAACTGAATCTTTATTATATAATAAACTCCTTAAAATCACACCAAGATTTTAGTAATCAAACTTACAATCTATTTGATATGTAATATGCTAGTTATGGATTGACTACCCTAATGTGAAGATTCGCAGTTGAAAGTGTTGGGAAGGTCCTTGTAACAGCCAAATAGAGCTTTTGGAAAGAAACAGTTGATGCAGTGTACATTAATATTATGTTGGCTAAAAACTAAGACATGAAATTGACGTGACTGTTTGTTTTTACCTTCTGAAGTTATTCTAGCTTCTATCCTTAGTGCTATAACAAGTATTTCTGATATAATAATTTACTGATAAGGTTCATGGCATATTGATGAATAATGGCCGCGGTATTGATATCGACAATAACTGTTACAGAATGTTTGATATACTCTGATATAATGGTTATATAAAGTTCACTTTTAGCATACAAAGTAATATTATTTAACTAAAACACACTTAGTGATTTTTTTTTTTTTTTTTTTTTGTAAATTTAAGTGACTTTGCTCACTCCGTATATATTTACCTCCAATATATTTTTACCAAAAATGCCTGCCTATATCAATTTAAGTTTTGATTACAAAATTTATTAAATATTTATATTTTTTTAGCTTTTGTTTATTCCATGGACCCTGTTCCTCAGCACAGTCTCAAGAGAATAACACGGTGTCATCTATGTTGGACCCTGGTACCTCCTTTACATATAGACTGTAACATTTGCGATAAAAGTTTATGTGAAAATTGTGCGGAAAAGCATAAATGTGTGCATGCACTTGGTATAAAAAAAGTTAACTTACGGAAAGATTTGGAAGAACTAAAAAAATCAATTTATCCTAAATATCAAGATATTGCAACTTACACTCTAAATAAGAAAGCTGAACTATATGGAAAATCCCAGAAATTGATAACGGCTATCGACAAACATGGAGAAAACTTGCACAGAGAAATAGACATCGCTATCAGCAAACTGAAATCAGGTCTTGATGAAATAGACTCCAAACACTTTACTGTCCTAGATAAGTGGGAAAACGAAATCACACACACCATTTCTGAAATCACTGACATCATTGCTGACCTGAATAATTTACTGAAATCAAATGATGCCAGCCTCATCTCTGCTTACAAATCCAGGAATGCTGAGTTCAGAAAGTTGCCTCCTAAACCAATATTTTCCTTACCAAGTTTCACTCCTCCCATGATTAACAAAGAAAATATTCATCAACAAATTGGTTTTTTATCAACATCATCTACCATAATAGAAGAACATGGCAACGCAAGAGACTCTCTCAAGGCCGAGTCAACCCATCTGGACAGACCTCTCATTGATGTACCTCGGATCATCACAGGTATAAAAACCGAATATGAACATATACTATGCAGGGTACTATGTCTGAGTGATGAACAAATTTGGACATGTGGTTATAGTGGAAGTATTATGAGACTATACAATCTGCAGGGGGTACTAGTGAAGTCAATCAAAACGAAGTCGGGGAACTGGCAAGCGGACATAACAGTGACACAGAGTGGTGATCTAGTATATACTGATGAAGATGATAAAACTGTAAACACTGTGAAGAATACACAAATACAGACAGTGATCAGATTACAAGGTTGGAGACCTGTCTGCGTCTGTAGTACCTCCTCTGGTGATCTCCTGGTTGCTACGGTCAGTGATGATAATAAACAAACAAAAATTGTACGCTACTGTGACTTCACAGCGAAACAAAGTATTCAATACAATTACAAAGGACAGGCTCTCTTTTCATCTGGTCCATACATTAAATGCATCATAGAGAACAGGAACCTAGATATCTGTGTAGTTGATAGTAGAGCTCAATATGTAGTGGTGGTTAATCAGGTCGGGGAACTCCTGTTTATCTACAATGGTTTTCCCTCTCCTTCGAAACCCTTTAAACCAGTAGGCGTCACAACAGACAGTCAAAGTCGGATCCTGATAGCAGACTTTAATAATCGTATCCACATCCTGGATCAGGAGGGAAAGTTACTCCGTTACATAGACAATTGTGGCTTGCTTCGACCAGTGAGTGTATGTGTTGATAGCCAAGACAATCTTTTTGTGGCTGAGTTAAGCCTATGCGCAGTAAAGAAAATACAGTATTGCGCATAAAACAGATAGGATAAATCCAGAAAGGGTTTTCTCTTGAAACAAACATGATGGGTAGGGATTGTCTTGCTATTTTTATGCGGTATACGTAAAAGGAGGGTAACTCTAAAAACATCCGTGCAGAATTTAATGATTTTTTAGTGGGTAATATAGCTCTTTAAAAAGTTGGCAAATGTACCCTGAAAATACTATAAAACGATGCCTAAGGACTTGCTCCAGAAAATGTACAGAAATTTAAATGGCTGATTTGGTTGCATTCTGCTTTTAGGGGGAGCCTAAAATGCATGGGTGTACTGCATTTGGAGGCATCATTTTGTCTATTTTCCGCATGTTTTGAGTGCCAGATAAATTCGAGCATAAAGTTACATGTGCATTATTCTTATATAATTAAAATGGTCACGATTTTATCTTTCTATTGATATATAGATATATATATATATGTAACATGATTTTACAATTTATTTTTATAGGGGTCAGTTTTGCTTGTCCCTCATCTGAAAACGTTACATATAAAATTGTGTTTTGCACACACACACGCACACACGCACACACACACACGCACACACACACACACACACACACACACACACACACACACACACACACACACACACGCACGCACGCACGCACGCACGCACGCACGCACGCACGCACGCACGCACGCACGCGCGCGTGCGTGCGTGTGTGTGTGTTATTTAAACAGTCTGACTTGGTTTATATGTTACTTTTACAGCCTCAGTCACAACTGGTCGTACGTGTTTGGTGATCCTGCGTACACTACGCGTTTTTTCCAGTCGTGGCTCCCATGGCTGATTGTAGCGTTAAAATTGTGTTGAAGTCATTGAGAGTGCAACGTAAAACAAACGAACTGTTGATGTGTGTCGTAGGTTTCACGTACAAATTTGTTTAAAGACGTGTTTACACTCGCAGCTTGCTATGCCAGTAGGCACCGTACTAACATTCACATTCGAGTCCATGATCACTTGCAATTCAATCGTACCGACGTCTTTCTTTGCCTCACGAGAGCTGCACGGATCATTGTTTTCACATAAATAAAAAACATTTTTAGGGCCATGTACTGAAATACATCAACTATATATATAGGCAAGTAAATAATGAAACGTCAAAAGAAGTCGTAGAAAAAAGACTTTTATCATGTAATTCTGCTTTGGTAATAAGACTAGCTTAATATTGGGCGACACAAATGAAGAATGCTTAGAAAACATTACTTTTCCATTCTAATACCATAAAATATTGAAAACTTCTCTGAAATCTAGAAGAATGTCTGCACAGAAACTTATTTCAGCGAATCAATAATCAGCTGCTGATTTTCTTGGCTAGTGTAATATTTTCAAAAGATTTAAAATTTTGTTAACTAGTGGTTGAGCTTAACAATATTTTCGAAAACGCTTTGACAAAATTAAACTTTCAATTAAAGGTAAAAAGCCACACCGAATTACCTTGCTTTTACAATTATTATTATAAATGTGACACAATTTACACTTCATTCATTTAAAAAATCGAAGTCTATAAATTCTTCTCCGGTATTTCTGATTTTGATACATTTCTTCCAAAATCGTAAGATGCATTTGAGTGTCCTGTAAGATTTTTAGTAATATGATACAAGATATAATTCAACTTTTTTCTTGTACTTATCATTGCTTACTGAATTATTTTAATAAATCATTACATGCATTATAAATAATCATGAATAAATAATAAATATTGAATAAACGTAGATTCATTAATGCAGTTGATGACAACATCAGATGACACAAATTGAGACAAACCCTTGCATCACTGAAATATAATATGCAACTTTGAAAATTAATCTGTCATCATGAAAATGCATGTTTTTTTCTAATTTATAAATATATTACAATTTATAAAAGCCGATTAAACGTATAAATACATTGTATAAATAGTTGAAGCGTAACCTATCTGTATTGTCTTATGATCATTGAAATTCATTTGGACACCTGACTGTGGTATATCTGTGGTCCAAGAGTAGTTACAAAGTAACCTTGTTATTTGTATATTTATTTATATATATATAATTTATTTGTTAAATAATAGATAAATATTAAATATATATGTGCGTGCGTGCGTGCGTGAAAATGCCTTTTGAGGCCTTGATTGGTAAAGAAAATATCTTGTATCTTACATGTAAAAGACCAAATAATACCCCCCCCCCCCTCCCCTCCTTTCACATTAGATTTGAACTCTACATTAAATATCTTCCTCATACTTAAATTAATGAATAGTTTATAAAAGAGTACAATCATATTGTGAAAAATAAGAATAGCATACACATTAGTAATTTCATATATCTTTATTGATTCCCTTTTCTTATACAGTTACATGGTCAAATATTAAGTTTATTATGAAAAAAAAATCAAAAAGAAAAAATCTTACATGCAAGTGTGGAAAAAGAATTCTACTGACTTTCACAATGGCATATTCAGCTTAAATAGACATCACAACTAGAGATGATAATATAAGCACACAAATTGCTGAAAAATAAAATAACCCAGCAATATAAAATGGCATTGAACATGAATTGACTTTGTCATTGATAAATCTGGAGGAAATATGAAATTTAAATGTACATCTATATGTAATATCAATATCTCATATTTCACAGTGAAAATTTGAGGACAAAATGAACAGGGTCATTGATAAATTCACTTTTTTTGGAGTAGTACTAAATTCCAGGAACATAAGTATCTGAAGATGGAGCAAGGATTCCGAGCCTGATTCCATTATTGGAAGCGACCAGAGCAACAACTTTCTGTGTGTATAGGTCTGCCTCCATCACCAATTGTATTGTCCAGTTTGTAAATAAATAAATATTGAAATAAGGATAAAGTTTTTGTCAAGTACTGCTCTTGTTCTGCAAAAGAAAGAGAAATAAAAGTTTAATTGACACTGAGAAATTATATTTTTATTATCTAAAGATACATAGTGTATCTTACTCATCTTTTGATAATGAAAAATGTTCATTCATAAAGAAGTGGCTAATGTCAAATTGACAAGACCATAAGTTGATATCATGATCGATTTATTTGTAAAACTGACTTTTACCTTGTTTAAAACTCCCTGATATTTTTATCATTTTCAGAAACTTCACAATGTCAAGGTAAAAACTTTTTTGTAAAGGTAACCTTAGCAACGAATAACAATTACTTTTTTGATGTGAAGATACATGTAGCCCCCACAAGATCAAGTTTCAGTATAGTTGGCGGCAGATTCCGGAATATAAATATTCTGCCTATTAATCATTATTGTATACCCATAACATTATCCCAAAATCTTCACCTCTGCCATTCCACACAGCAACCACACTTAAATAGACTCATTAACAGGCATACACAAATGTGTCCAACTTAATAGATTTTCTGTAGAATTATTTTACAGTTCTGGCCCCGGGACCATTAAAATTATACGAGCTAACATTTGATCCCAAATCTCACATCTACAAAAGGAATAAATAATGCAAAAGGGAGACTGAGATCAAAACTTAGCTCGTCTAACTTTTATGGCCCCGGGCCTGATGATTCAAGTGGCAGAAGAAAATAAATTTTGGAAGACTGCGGTCGAAATTTCAGGTCTTCTACTTCTTAAAGTCTATTATTCTCATTTTCCTCAACCACTATTTATCGCAAACGCTTGAAATTTTAACACATCCTTTGTTTAGGCATGCTGTATGGTTGTGTTCATTTATGAAAAAAATCGATGCCAAATTCCTGTTAAATGTCGACTTTGCTTGTTTTATATATTCACATCAGAGCGGGGGTTTCACTGGTAAACACTGGATCATAAATCTTATTCTCTTAAAGATGACACATGCAATTCTTTTCTAAATTTTTTTTTAGTCCAAATAACCCCATTTCTTTAACAAAAAGTTATAATTTTCATTCATAGATGGATAAACTGAAGAATTTCAACTGGGGTTTTTTTTTTGTACATGACAAGAAGATTAACATGACTTTCCCAGCAGTTTAATAATATTTATATTCTTTCTGAAGTTATCGCTTCCGTCATTTTTTGATGATCTTTTATTAAAATAAACACACCTCTCAATGAAGTACAATTAAAATCGATAAAAGGGAAAAAATTCAAGAAATTTTACATTGATACATCATCTGTTTATACCCGGAGAATTTCACATGAGCATTAACAAACATCCTACGGAGATTCAAAATGGGAAATGATTACATCTTTTCTCCATTCGTACTTACTCGGAATATCTTGCACTAATTTTTAACGTTATCATCCAGGTTACCTAATCTTGTTTGCAATGCAAATCGCTGTAAATTTTCTATTTTTTGTTGTGTATTGAAACCTGAAGCGGTAGAAGGGGCGTTTCAAAACAGATCATCTGGGTTTTTTTTCATTTTAGTAAATTGAGAATTCAGAAGTTGGAGTTCTATTCGCTTTCCGCTATTCACCATTCGAATAACGAATAGAATATTGTGGTCGGTTTGCTATTCAAATTACCGTAAACATTTTGATGCTATTATAAGTTAATTCAAAATTTCATATAAACTTTCCTTTTTAATTGATAACAGTTTTATAGCTAAACTTATTACTTGCTGACCTAACATTATTATTGACATAATGAACACGACCAGTAAGAGGCTTAGTTAGCCTGGAGACTTTTTGTATAATACAGTTACAATGGGATATATTTCATGGGGTTGGCCAACACCCTGTATCCCTCATTTTCGCCTTCATATTTGGTGAGAATGAGGCAATGGCAACGCCCAGTCGATCCTCAAAAGGAATTGGGTTTACACGACCAGTGAGATGCTAAAGTAGCCTAGCAAAAAAGGGACATTTCGTTAATACGGTTAAAATGTGATATCTTTCAAGGGGCTTGCTCTCACCCTGTTTCCCATATTAAGTCCTTCAAAATATGTGAGTATGAGGCCATGACAACGCCAAGTCGACTCTCAAAAGAGCCCACTAAGAGGCTAAGCTAGCCTGGCGAAAATGAGAAATTTCGTATAATACAGTTATAATTGGATATCTTTCATGAGGCAGACTAGCACCCTGTATCTAATATTTGGGCCTTCATATCTGGTAAAGATTGGGCCCTGGCATCGCATAGCCGACCCTCAAAAGGAATAGGGTTTACACGACAAATAAGAAGCTTAGCTAGCCTGGCTAAAAAGAGACATTTTGTATAATAGATTTATAATGGGATATCTTTCAAGGGGCTGACTAACACCCTGTATCCAATATTTGGGCCTTCATATTTATTAAAGATTGGGCCCTGGCAACGCCCAGTCGACCCTCCAAAGGTATAGGGTTTTCACGACCAGTAAGAGGCTTAGCTAGCCTGGCGAAAATGGGACATTTCGTATAATACAATTATAATGGGATATCTTTTAAGGGGCTGGCTTACACCCTCGATCCCATATTTAGTCCTTCATATTTGGTGAAGATGAGGCCAAACCAACGCCCGGTCGACAATCAAAAGAAATAGGATTTACACGACCAGCAATAATCAGCAATTTTTCCCAGTTGATTTGAAACTGTGCTGACGCATTGTGCCTTTTTCAGGTCACCTGAGACAACTTGGTGACCTATAAATATTGCCATTGGTCTTCGTCCGTGGTCGTGCGATATCCGTTTTACATTTTTAACTTCTTTTTTAAAACAACAAGGCCACATATAACCACTTTTGATACGAAGCATCTCTATGTGAAAAGGAATTTCAATTGTGAAATCCATGACTAAACCACACATTCGGCTTTACAAGGGTCAAATATGCAAAAAGGTCAAAATTTCGAAAATCGTCTTCTCTTCACTAACATACTTGGGTAAATAAAAAAAAAATGCATGGTTATAAGGTCAATCAAGCTCTCTATCAAAATTGTGGAATTTCTGATCCCTAATACAGTGGTTCGGGCCACAGGGTGAGGCCAATATAACCATTCATATAGTGTAAATATATTTAAATCTTAGAAAATCTTCTTTACTTTCATACATATTTGAAAAGAATTTGTTGCATTGTTATGATTTCCACGAAGTACTCTACCTCTATTGTGAAATTCATTGCCCCTAGCTCACGGGGTTCAGACCCTAGGGTGGAGTCATTATAACCGGATAGTAAAAATATTCAATCTTAAGGAAGCTGGATGGTAAACTAATTTACCATCAGATCTAGCTAAAATGGTCAGATATGGTTGTTAAGCTATAAATGAATATTTTGAAAAGAAATGAAAATCATATATTTAATTTTGGCATTGTCCTGTACTTTTTCTTATATAAAGCTTTTCTTTTAAAGGAGATCAATACAGTCTAAAAATTACCACCACCTTCAAGCCCTCTTAACAGAATCTTCTCTACTCCAATTTACATTTCAGAAAAACTAAATTCATGGTTATAATGTCAATAAAGTCCTTTACTTAAATTGTGAAACTATTGTCCCTTGGTCAGGTATTCAACCACTAGGGCAGGGTCAGTAAAGGCCACATCGTAAAAATGTACTGATTTGATATTTTCTTTTATACTATCACAGTTCTAGGAGATAAAGTCATGCATTGTTATTATATTTATAGTGTCCTGAAGATAAATTTTGAAATTCAATGCCCAGGCCATGGAGCAAAAGTTGAGTTTTAAAAAAAATATGGGAGGGGGTGTTAAATAAGGCCATATATTGAACATGTATTTTTACTTAGGGTGTTTGTTATGTGTCATTTAATAGCAGTGTTAACTTTATCTTGAAAACTACGTAATAAATTGTCACCCTTAAAGGACTGCAGGTCTCTAATTAACAAAAGTGTACAATTTTTGGCCCTTGGAGTTGAGGTTTAGATAATCCGATATTCCTCTGACTCTTGACCCCCCCTCCCCACCCCCCAAATCCAACCACATTTTTGTGAATGACTGTTTTTCACACATCAAATAATAAAAGCGGATAGACAGTCAGAGGAGTCTTAGGTCAGGGTTAAGACTTCAAAATGAAGCTAAAAATGCAAACATGAGAATCTCCGACATGTCAGTCTAAGGTCTACGTACGGTCCTCGGGTGACCGTCATGGCTTATGGGCCTTTTGTTAATGACTTTAACAATAAATTCATTAAGAACAACGTGTTTCCCTTTAAAGCAACTCAAACAAACCAAATCACATAACAATATATTTATGTGCTAGCGCTAGATCCAATTTTTTAAACAATGCCAATTCCTTGTTGAACGAAACACCTTAGCATGGGTTTTTTTTTCCCAAGGGATTTTTTTTTAAGTTTTGATTTGAGTTAAAGAAAGAATGCCGCATTTAAGGATAATACTTATTTTTGAAACTATAATTTTGTTGAGACATCTTTGCATTGGTAAGTTTTGATTTGAGTTAAAAATAGAATGCAGCATTTAAGGATAATACTTATCTTTGAAATTATAATTTTGTTGAGTCATCTTTGCATTCGTAAGTTAAATTTTCTATGTGCTTACGTATTATATTGTACCAAGTTTAGACAAACCTAGTTTTTATTGTGCTTGATTAAATTACAATTTGCTGTCTTGCTTTTCCTTCGGACGAAATATGCGTAAAATATTTGATCATATTTTCAAATAATCTACATACATTATATCTTAGCATGGACTCATTATTTTTTTAAAGATAAAGTCCTTAACTGCATTGGTGTGTGAACACGCGATAACGACTATTTAATCCATTTAATAAGTTCAAAACAATTGAAGAGAGATTGTAATAGCCATAAAGATTCGTGAATTTTGATTTTGGCTTTTGACATTGCCCTTTAGCAGCGTTCAATGTTTGTAACGTCAAGATAGAATTTATAAGATAGCATCATGTTTCTTTTGTGATTCATGGGGGGTATGAAGGTGGCGACATTGCAGAAAAATACATAACCCACGTTAGCGTGTTATTTATTTTTTTCTGCAATGATCGCTACCTTCATAATCCACGTGAATCGTCAAAGAAAGCGTTTTATTGTTTATATATACATCTTTCTTTTAACAAATCAATAAGTTGATTGTAAAAGTAAGTTTAACTAGATGCTGTCATTAGACAGTAATACCCGCACCATGTGTTTGCCCCTAATAACACTGTTTTGTACCAGTTTAATTAAAAATGAAGGCTACATGCAAACTCCGGTAATACATTTAAAAATTATAATTTTCATAACTGAAGGATGAGATCCCTGCCCATATGATAATACACATCGTGACATGAGCAGCACTTTATGTGCAATTTGGGGTAGAACTGTTTGCAGTGAATTTTCAGTTAATCAATAATCTTAACATTTTATGTCATAGGAAGTATAATGGTCTATATAATTATTACAAACAAAATTAAAAATTAAATTATGCCCCCTCCCCGTGGCGGTTGCCGGTTTTAGATTTGCTTCTGTGTGCCTACATGAACATCATCGTGTGCACAGATTTAGAGAAAGGGTGGGAGTGAGGGGTCCAGACCCCCCCCCCCCCCCCTCCCCATGAAAATTCGTAAATTACCAAAAATACACCTTGGACCCCAATGCTCTTACAGACATGTAAACGCTCTAACCCATTGCGCTTCAATGTTAGGTAACATTATTTGGGGGGTAAATATTTAATCAATATTCAACATACTTTATTGTTTATCTCAATAGGAAGTATACATGTACATCACAATATGCAGGTGTCCTGCACCACCTTAAAGCTGTTATTTACCTAATAAAATAGTGCAAGTGGATTTGATAAGGTCATAAAAATACATGCATGTTACAAATGACTGATCTTTGTCTGAAGTTGCGTACACAACACAGGTTTGCATGTCTCATTAGCGGGTACTAGTTTTACCCAGCTCTTCGATTAGATGGGTTCACGTGTATACATACATGGGTGTTGCTAAAACACGGAACGGAAAACGGAACGGAAAACAGAACAGAAGGAAAACGGAAAATCTTATCTAATGTTATTTACATTCATAGATTTGTTAAGTATGCTAAAACGATATACTTTATGTATCTTTTTAATTTTTTTTTGAAAGATTAGCAATATTAGATTATTTATTCAAGAATATTTATTTCCTCAAAATTAACAGTACATGCATTGACCACTATATTCTGTCCCAAAATATCCTCGATTCACTTTTTGCTGTATATTTATATATACCTCAGGGTTCAAGCGATTCTCTTTTAGAAGCATTAAACATTCTCATTATTCTTTCTTTAAAACGTCCTCTCTAGCTTATCAGCTGGTATAAATACACAGCTAAAAATAAAGAAGTCTACGGGGTTTTGCATTTTAACAGACCCGGATGATAGTGTTGAAAAATTGTGCAAGGTCTTCTGAGTGACTTCCACATGGAGAAAAGATGTCAACATTTTCCATTATAAATCGTCCAAATGTGCTGCATGAATATTTTGGGATCGACAGACTATAGTCCCAATATATAATCGGAAAATCAAACCAGGCAACGTCTAGAGTTCTCTATTCGGATCATATGTATATAGCTGCTGGAATAAACAACTGCATGCTTTGTAATGCAAACGTAAACAAAATTGCATTGCTAAAAATACTAGTTTCACAAATTACTAGTTTCACAAATTCCCGGGTATTTTAATGTTTACTGTATTTTAACTTTTTAATGTCGTCAGTCCTACAGTTTTTTTTCTTCCATCTCAATGATACTGTATCGTCTGTATGATAAAAGATCGTCTAGAACACCGAAAATTCAATTTTGATGTAAGTATATACATGTACATCATATTTGAAAATAATATAAAAATACTCAAAACACGCATAAAACGCTTTCACTAACTGCGTACGTTACGCTAATATGCCAGCAATACCATATAAGAGAAATAAGTAAAAAGTTATAGCTAATTTGCTCGTTTAATCATGTTAATGTTTCACAATTCGTATGCATTTGATTTTTCCGTTTCGTACTCAACTAAAGCCGAATGAATACAATGCTATAATTGATAGACATTCATATGAATATTAATAAGATAGCAACATGTTGATAATCATTCATTAGATATAAATAAAAGATACAAAGTAAATCGTTTCTGGCCAGTCTATACCCTTTTTAAGCGATAAACGTGATGATATTTTCCATTCCGTTCCGTTTTCCGTTCCGCGTTTTAGCAACACCCATACATACATGTCTGTGTTTTCCGTATGCAGAAAAGGATTACGGTAGTTAAGATCAGCTAAAGGAATTCATTATTGTGTTTTAATTGGATTATCATTACCGGTATGATGTTGACCAATTTAGGTAAGCATAATACATGTAGTAGCAGTAGCACAATATAATAAGATGCCAGCATGGGATTCCTGCCAGCATACAAGTTCTACTTTCACTTTCTAAATGTAATCTCCCTTTGACAGCATACTGTATCATCATCTTTTAATATTTAAATAAGCTTATCGTCGTTACCTATCCTATCGCATTTGTAAAGTTTCTGTCATTTTAGTTGCAAAAGTTATTTTTTTCATTTGTCAGACTGCATGCACTGTTGAGTTGACCCCATATTGACCCTGTATAAACAATTTCTTATTAAATTTGTGTATTACATATGTAAGTAAGTGTAGACGCTTATATTTTTTATATGAGTAATAATAGGAAGGAAGGAGTATTTCTTTCTTATGTATTATAATGCATCAAATACAATGTAGGTCATGACCTTATGGGACTGTTCTGACCCCACGAAACAGGAAAATACAAAATATCTTCTAAAGTTATTATCAGTCATCAACTGGTGTAAAGTACATTAATGACCCCCAGGTGTTGTCTTTAAACCCAATCCCCCCCCCAATTAAATGATATGATACACTGTATATTTTGTTAACTTCTGAGATCTGAGATCATCATCCCTAAACCGTTTAATTTATTTTTGCTCTTTGTGTCATTGCGCGTAAAATTGTATTGTAAGATTATGCCCCCTTGGAGACACCCTGACATTTTAGAACTAGAAATAATAATGTATTTTATCTTATTCATATGTTATACAGTAGTGTTTGATCCAATTTGTGGGTAATTCCTAGCCTAATGATGTCACTGCTTTGTTTAGGAGACTTTACAATTGCCCCAATAGGTGAATACACATGGCAGTGATGCATATAACATTTTGTTTATAAATCTTAAAAATTGAATTAAGCAATTTCCAAAATGTTAATGTGAATCACGAGAGAAAAAGCAATCAAGAAATGATTTAAAATTTGCTACTGTACACATGTAAGAATGTATTTTAATAAAAGAAGACTGAATCTTTATAAGCAGGTTAGATTGGGGGGGGGGATGAATGTGGAGTATAAACATTTATAATTTGAATCATTTATTGTTATTAATTAATTTTAACTTGTCAATGAATACTACTTATTGATCCCAAGGTAGAAATATGACCTCTGATCGTATCTCAATAGATCATTTGTCAATTATGCAAGGTGTAATGTAATTTTTTTTAAGAATAACATTTTTTACCAGTTTATAAAAGTTTTTAGACACCCAAATTATATTTTGATTTTAATAGATTATTCGACAAGGAAGGGGGGGGGGGGGGGGGAGAGAACAGTTTATATTTGAGTTTGTTTGGGAGTGGGGGTTCCAAGTCATATATTTGACAATTTTTTAATGTAATTTAAAATAAGACTAAGCCATACTACAGTCATGAACATGAATAGTATAGAACAAAACACAAACTAATACATGTACATGTATATATACATAGGAAGTATTACAAAACAGATGATTGATCTATATCTGGGTTCTTAAATTGAATCATATATCATGTACATATTATATTATTGTTTCTTTGTTCAAGGCATTTAAGATGGTATGTAGGTCATGATCCCAAGTGCTCTTCCTGAAATTATCAAATATCATAAAAACCATTGAGATCCCCACCTTAATCCAAAGATATTATTCCTCCTTAGGTCATGCAGGCGCATCAGATCATTATGGCATGTAAGTCATGACCCTAAGGGGTCATCCTGACCCCCTTAGAATCAGAAATTGTCAATTATCTTTAAATTATTGATGTTTGATGATCCTATCTCTATTTAATCTTTATTAATTATTAAGTCTCCTGAATGAAGTTTGGAGACTTATTGTTTTTGTACGGTTCTTAATACATGTATATATTCTTCATCTTCTTTTTCTTCTTTCCCGCTCTGAACTTGTTTCTCAGAGATTGCTGAACATAATTGTACAAAACTCTAGGATATGATAGGCCTGCAAATCTACATGTAGTTGTGCACCCTGGTTTGATTTTTCTCATTTTGGGTTAGACAACCACTTTTCGGGGGGGGGGGGGGAGGGGGGTGTCAAAAGGGTGTGGGGTCTAACATTGAACCTTGTAGGAAGAATCATAGACTCTATTGTAAATGGTAACTTGAAAACGGACAAAGATAATAATAGAGGGTTTTCATAATCATATATTGGCTGTTACTGGCAATATATAGGGTTTATTAGATCTGACCCCTGGGGTCATCCCCACCCCCCAGGAATTTGAAATTACCATATATCTCAGAAACTGTTATAATCATGACCCCTAAACCATATATATTCATGTTTCTGATGTCAAGGGGCATCAAATCTTATGTAGGTCATGGGCCCTGTGGGTGTTCCTGACGCCCTCAAACAGCAAGTCCCTTAATATCTTCAAAACAGTTGAGATCCCCACCCTTAAACCATATATATTCTTGTTCCTTGTGTCAAGGGGCATCAAACGGTATGTAGGTCATGGGCCCCGGGGGTGGTCATGACCCCCCTTAAACAGGAAGTGCACGAATATCTCGAAAACGGTTGAGATCCCCACCCCTTAACCATATATATTCTTGATCCTTAAAGGGCATCAAAAGGTATGTACCGGTAGGTAATGGGCCTCAGGGTTAAATTTAATTTTTCAAAACCGTAATGCACATCTATGGAACAGTTCCTTTCATATCCCAAGATATGATGTGTCTATCCATTAAATCATAAAAGGAGTTCTAGGATCTATGTTTTTTTTTAAGTGATAAACGTCAATTTTCTGCAACATTTTGACTCCCTGGATGAAATTTAAATTTTGAAAACCTTACTGCACATCTATAGAACAGTCCCTATCATATCCCAAGATTTGATTGTCTATCCATTAAATCATAAGAGGAGCTCTTGGATCAATGTTTGTTTTTTTAGTGATAAACGTCAATTTTCTGCTACTATTTGACTCCCAGGATGAAATTTAAATTTTTAAAACCTTATTGCACATCTATAGGACAGCCCCAATTATATCCCAAGAGATGACGTAGCTACTCCAAAAGTTGTAAGAGGAGTTCTGGGAACCATATTTTTTTTGCCAAAAAACGTCATTTTTTGTTGCCCACTGATCCCCTTAATTAAAAAAAAAATTCTGGAACCTGATCATGCCTCAATATGACACCCCCAATCATATTCTAGAAGATCATTTGGCTACTGCTTAAAAAAATGACGTTTTTTAAACCAGTTTTTTTGTAAAAAAACGTCATTTTTTAGCCATTAAATGACCCCCAGGACAAAATTGAAAATTCCGAAACCTTATTGCGCATCTATAGGATACCCTAAAACATATTCCAAAAGATGATTTGTCTACTTTTGAAAATGTAGGAGGAGTTCGAGGAAGAAGGTTTTTTGTGAAAAAACGTCATTTTTTACCAATTATTTGACCCCCAGGACTAACAGAGAATATTTGAAACCTTTTTACAAAACAACATGATACCCCAAATCAAACTCCAAGAGTTCAGTTTGCTAGTTTATAAGATGTAAGAGCAGTTTGAGAAAGTAAAACGTGACAGACGGACGGACGGACGGACGGACGGACGGACGGAACAGGGTAACAACAATATACCCGAACTTTCTTTAGAAAGTGCGGGTATAATTAACAAAATCACTGTTAATGTATATCAGTACGTAAGCTAAAAGAAACAGCCAAATGGTCTCCTAATGGAATTCGAGTCTGACTTCATCATGATTTTTTCGCGCAGTCCGGGATTTTCTTCGGTTATTGTAGGTTTCGACCAGTCGATAAACGGGGCTTGTAGATTTCAGTCCCGTCAGTTTCATTCAATGTAGGTTTCGACCAAACAATAGATTTCAGTTAAATCAGTTTTTATAGAGCTATGAATTAACAATAAGTTTTCGAAAGAAATAGAGGGACTCAAACTCGGTAGATGTAAATACATTGTATAGTGTTTTGAATACCGTAGTTTTCCATAAATTTGCAAAGAAAATATTTGTATAATGTATTCATGTAAATAGTATATGACTACCGTCACGAGAAATTGGTACCGGTTTTTTAACGTCACAATGTTCAGCAAAGGACATCAAGTTTTCAGCGTTGTAAACGCTGTAATTGCTTTGAAGGCTGTGCATGTAACCGTCTTACATTGTGTATCAAACTAATTCATTTGGCTTGAATTGAATTTAAGAAGTGGATTTATCCTTAGAGATCTGAAGATATTATACATTTATTGCATGATGATGGGATAATAGGATTTTTTCTTCCCGAAAAATCATATTTCCGGAGGGCTATATGTACGCTCAAAGGAAAAAGATTATTTTTCTGGAGAAATAAATCTTTATAGATCCCGAACATTAATGCGAAAAATTGTTTATTATACCAAACCATACGCTTATACAAAAAACGTCGAGTTTCAATAGTTTTTCAGCATTAAAAAATCAAAAACTTCGTAAATGTTTGATCTTCAATGTTAATATCTCCGTTTTCTTTATTAACTCGAATCATATATTTTTAAATTTGTTTTCTGATATCAGAAGCCTTTAAACATTAAAATGTTTAAAATTTAAACATGTTTATTAACGTTGTCTTGTCATATTGACATTTTCATATCGAAAACAAGGTACTGTTATTTTCTAAGTAAGTCACCTTTCTTTCATTCAATCCACAGGAAGTAAAATTAAATCAATGTTGTGGTGCATTTAAACACTTAATGGAAGTGACCAGAACTATCCTCCACAATTTCTATATCAAGTAATGAAAATGTATATAACAAATTTGAAAAAATGAAATAAAAATTTTCAGATATCTCTATGATAAAGAATCGGTACAAAAAATACATGTGTATTTCAAATTGCTTAGGTGTCATCTCTAATCCTGTGTAATCGGTAACATGTAAAAAAAAGTTAAATCTTCTATTTTTGTCTCAATTTCGGTGACGATGGGAATTGATGGACGAAAATATTTAAGCCCTTTTACTGATCTACAACAAAAGATTCATTATCCTTGAGAATTTCAAGTCTTCCTTTTTTCTCGTCTATCTTACAAACTGCCGACAAGCACAAACATACTTTAGAAATGTCTCACAAACGGAAATAAAAACTGTAATTTAAAAAAAAAATGTATAGGCACAATTTTGTTTTCTTTCACTCCTGATCATTTGAAGTTCCATTGAACCAATGTTGAGACATTCAGTGGAATTATACAAGAAAAGTCTATATTGATGTAAAAATTTAACAAAACGGAAGCATTAAAGAGAACACGCAATTTAAAAAAAAGAAGAAGGGGGGGTTCAATGATGGGCTAAAAGTTTAACTAAAAGGTTTTCTCCAACTTGACCATTACATCGAAATTTCAATGGATTGATCGACTTTAAAACGGGTTACATAATTATCCTGTATTCCCAAGGAGTACTCTAAAAACTCAAAATTATTAAAGAAAATATTTAAAACCAAACTTAATCATAAAAAACCCAACTCTGTTTCCTTCCGATGACAACCGAAAGAACTAACAGACTTGCTGAATTGATTCTGCAAAGCCGGAACAAAAGGAATATCATCTATGAAATTTTTATTGCTTAAATCTTAAGCGTTTTTTTTTTTTTAGATCTTTTGCAAATCAGGAAAACAGGACGTCCTTAACATAAAAGATAATGAAAAGACAGGACATAAACACTGAAGCAAGAAATAAAGATTTGAATAAAAATTGTAGCACTGATATCTGATTATACCAAACAGGATTATGATAATGACGTATGCAATGTTTCTCATTCATTACAACTTCAAAATGAACACAGATATAGATGTAAAATAACTCACCTGGAAAAATATTTCCTGATTATCTCCTATTTGGAGGAAATACATCTCGCGTGAATTTTAATGCTAAGTTTGTCATTCAGATACGTGTACATGCTAAGTGACTGAAAAGTTATTCAAAGGTTGAATCGCTCAGTTCTGTCATTCCGTTACATTTCATACCTTTTACATAGCAAGCAGTTGACTAAACTGTTTTTGTTATCATAAAGAAAGAAAATACTAACGATGATAATATTAGATTCCTGTAACAATAACCAAAGAAGACATTTTCAGAGCAATTGGTGATATCATATCACCAACTTTATTGCACAGGCATTGTGCTTGTATATCGCTGTTATTTTTTTAAAATATATTTTTTTGACTTTAAAAATCTTTTATGGAGGATATTTTATATTGATTTATGATAGTTGACTTGTATGATAAAGCAGTTTTAATGTAGTAAAATAATATCATCTTTCAGCGATTTTGTGTCCAGTGCCAGTGGAAAATGTTGTATTATCATCAACATGCAGTAGAAAGATCGGGGACTCGTGTTCCTTCTCCTGTACCCAAGGTCTCCTCTCTACCACATTGGACAACATAGTGTGTACCTCTGACGGAACGTGGGATTTGAACCAAACCACTTTGTGTTTACGTAAGATATGATGCTCATCTTACATGATATCTTAACACCTCCTTTTGATGCATGTTTTAGTGATTTTATGTTGTGGTTAAATTGGTATTAGAAGAATATCAAACGGTTAGATTCATCACATAAGAAACTAAATTGCCCTCTCATCTTTATTTAATAATTAATTTTTAGGTCACCTGAGTCACTCAAGTGACTTTTTGCAATTTATGTTCATTCGTCTTCGTGTGTCGCCATGCGAGTGCGTCGTGTTTTTAAACTTGAACATTTTTTTAACATCGTCTTTCACACTACACAATGTTGTAGATGCATCTTTCGGGGTAAGAAGGAATACGAATTTTAAATTTCCTGACCCTTGTTACATAGTTTACTTTTTGTTGTTATCTCTATTCTCTTTTTTTTTAAATATAGCATGGGATTGTGAGCTTTGATTTGGAGTAATGGCGATGTTTATAAGTATGGCTTTGGTTTGGAAACAGAAAAAAAAGTAACCAGATTTATTTAAATGAAAAAAAGATCTTTTAAAATATGAATATAAGCAAAATATTTTTTTACCTGTTTAGAATTTTTTTTAATTTCCCGTAGTGCTATGCCAAAATGGTTGAACTTTCAGTGGGAATTTAAGGTTTCGTGAGGTTTGTTGACTCGTTTTGTGAACTCCCTGTTGTGGTCCAAAAGAGGTACATGTATTTCAGGCCTTCATTTCACAGTGAACTTGCGCTACATATCCTGCGATAAAAGAAGACGTGGATCAAGCATCTGTACTGGGTATTACGTGTAATGCACACTCGCTGTTTCAGTGTAAACTGCGATCCCTTAGTTGATTAGTTTTTTGTTTTAAAATTATGATTTGGATATTGGGATGAAAGACACCCTAGCTTCACACTTCACTATTAGATGATCAAATAGTGGTGTGTAAAAAATATATTCTATTGATAGAATTATAGGCACATCTTGTAATCAGTAAAAATAAATAAAACAGCTAAAACTTTATGAACAAGTTTGTATAAGGTGAAACTTATAGGGAAATATGCAATTGTACATTCAAATAGAGGGGGATGCACTTGTGAGCATGCAACGTATATTTACCATACAAGAAATGAACACATTAAACAAAACACTTTATGAAACGAGTAAAAAATATTATAAAACTAACATCGACAAACAATGCATCATTTAAAGATTTCACTGATCAAAATAATTACCTATAATACTAAAGTATTACGACTAAATATGATTGGCATTTTGTGCAAACTTATTCCCCCAACCTTTTTGTGCATGCAATTTCCTTATAACTATTGGACCTATCTCAATCATTTTTTTTCAAAGTAATTGCCAGTGAACATTATTCTTAATGCTTGTTTTTAATATAAGATGACGTTACTCCCGGTCCTGAATTATTAGTTATTTTGAAATTTTTTTTACTCATTTTGTGCAGAGTTGATCAAAGAAACTGCTAGAAATATGAATTTTTTAAGGATAGTTAGACTATAAGTTAACTATGGTGGCATATCTCTGCCCCTTATGTGCAAGTTATTTTTCTATTAATTATGTCGACATGCAAGATTAAATGTTGACATACAAGATAGATATGTCAAAATGCAACATAACTATGTTGACATGCAAAAAAACTGCAATCAGATATATGAGTTATAAAAAAAACAAGTGACATCCAAGATGCTAGATACGCTACCTGTTGATATCAACATGCAACTTATTTATGTTAACATGCAACTTATTTATGTCGACATGCGAGAAATTTATGTCGACATGAAACTTAGTTATGTTAACATGCAAGATAAATATGTTGACATGCAACATATTTATGTCGACATGCAACTTAGTTATGTTGACATACAACTTATAAGTCAGCATGTCAGCATATTTATCTTGCATGTTAACATGAATGAGTTACATGTCGACATAAAAAGGTAGCATCTAGCATCGTGGATATCACAGGGGGGTCGATATTTGAGATTATTAATTCTAATCTGATTGCAATTTTCTTGCATGTCAGCATAGTTATATTGCATGTTGTCATAATTATCTTGCATGTCAGCATATTCATCTTGCATGTCGACATATTTGATAGAAAAAGAAAAATAACTTGTACACAAGAGACAGAGATATGCCACCATAGTTCACGTTATGCACCATGTTTTTGCCTACAAAATATCATTATACATTTTAGAAGTAAAGTTGCTGATCGTAACAATCTCTGTTTAAAAATGTCTTTGCCCAACCATTTTTTACGTTATAAGGATTTGCATGGGCCAAAGTCGTAAAAATTTGACGCATCATATAAAATAAAAGAGAAACAATTTGTTAAGCACTGCAGAAATAAAAACAGTTTGCATTGATGATTTTAATCGAAACATTGATGTATGTTCCATTTATAGGATCTACCGGACTTATACCCAAAATACTTAATGTTTTGTATCACAAAATGTAAGATATGTGTAAATACAGCACATGTTAGTATTTAAGATCATTGCCACGTCCATTTTAGAGTTATTTAGGGGTCAACGTCCTAAAACAATGATAAATATGTATAGAAATGGTGACATATTTTTGTTAACCCTTGTACCTACATGTAGAACAGAAAAAAGATCATTGATGATTCCTAATTGAGGATATATAGAAGACTAAAACCTTTAATTTTTAATGTGCAGTGTCTTACAATAAAAAAACCCCAGTTTGTTGGGCGTTGTAAAACACACCGGTTTTCTTATAAATTGTCTGAAAGTATAGGGTTGGGGATAATTTTTTCATTAATGTTGCATCGTATCGTTTCAAATTTACCATCAGTGTTATTTGTCATTTATTGACATTGATATCGACATCCTATAAAAACAAGGTAAATGAATTTCTAAATCCTAATATATCCATTACTTGTCAGAAATATCTGACATTTTCCGGACCTCTTCAACATATAGGGATGGTATGACATAAAAATCAAGATTGTAAAAAAAGAGGGAAAACGTAAAATATTTTGGACTAATCCATTACAGGCTTTTGGATAGTATTAATGTATTTATATAATACTTTCATAATTAAAGAATATGAAAATATAAATTGAAAAAAAAGCTGTGTGCTACACTGTAAGTGAAAATATTAACCTCGGGAAAAATATTATAGAACACATTGCACATATTAGATGTAGTATACAATATGCCCATCAGATAAAATAAGTATAGTTAGATAATTCAGTTCTTGTTAAGCAAATATTTGTTGACAAATTATTTATTTGAAAATATTCCCATTAACTTGGAGAAGTATGCCAATACGATTGAGATCCAGATCTTACACTTTAATTGCACAAACATAAAAAGTCTCGATTTTAAAAAAGCCATTTTGCTTTAGTACGCTCTACAATCATGTTGATTTTGAAAACGTGAATTAAATATTTACATTATATTCTTTTCTAAATAATGTTAATATGAACGATGCTACGAAAAACATAACGTGGAATATTTGTCTTGCATTTGTCTTATAATATTCCAAGATATCCAGCTTCTTTTCGACCATCTGATGAATTTTGGTTTGCTTTTAATATAAGAAAGCAAATTGGATCAAACACTAATTGCACTAGCATTAAAAACACTGAAAAGGGAAAGAAAGATTCCAAATTGAAAAAAAAGTTAAGAAACTGGCGAAACAGATACAATACAATCCCCAAAAACTCCAAAAAACCATTTTTATCATAAACGGCGTTTTATCATAAGAAGTTAATACAAACGTTAATAAATTACATGTACTGGAAGCTGACATCAAATATGTATCAAATTAGATGCAAAGAAAAATTGCCACAAAAATAATTAAAAGAAACCCCGAAGATATGAAACTGTTTTATATGTAAGGTGAGAGAGAGCTAGATAGAGAGGATAATAGAACAAAAAACTATGTATTAAATATAATTGGTCATTGCAGATAAACTTGGACCCTTTTTATCAAAAGAAAAAGCGGCATTGTACCTCCAAGTACGATCAAAACGTGTCAAACGAGACATCAGTCACGAATGCGCCGAAGCAAAGGGTTGTTCTAACGAAGAGATTAGGGAAATCGGCGTCACAGACGTGGTACTTGTGTTGCAATAATTGTGTTAAAACCTTGAGTTAAAGAAAAAAGGTTCATGGAGAAAAATAACGTACTGTATATGGCAAACACATATCTAATCACAACAATTCAATGTTACAGTGTGCTTGGATGAAAAACAGATTGTGCAGCCAGCTTAACTGTCAACCTGGATTTATATGTGTCACAACAGTCAAAGACTGTGCTAACTTGAACTATTACAGAGTAGCATGTCAGGGTAAGATCCTTTTTATATACTTTAGTAAAAGAATTAAAAAAAAAAAGTTTTTCGAAAATTATAAGTTTAAATTGAAAATGAACATATCATATTCTCTTATTTTTTGAAGATTGTAATTAAGATTTTCCGTTTCCTACGGACGACTTTATTTTTTAAGACCCATTTATTTAGGTCTTTAGTTTCGAACGAAAGAAAACAGTTATGGGTATTATCCTGCTGAGTACGTAACTGAAATTAGTTAACAAAAAACGGACTATGTGTTGCAGAGATATTGCTACCTGGAAATAATTTTCCCGCAATGTTGATCTCACTCTTAAGGTAAAGAAAAAAAAGTAAAATGTTTAAAGTAAAGTGAACTCGTAACGAAAATAAAGGTAGCAAGGGACAGTTTCGGATAAGTGCTCGTCAATATTTTTGTAAAATTGAGAGTTGCTGTACTTGAAGGCTTATGAGTGTTGCTTAAATTGATGAAATGATTATTTAATGATAATTAGTTAGAGGGATGTCTCTTGTTTAAATTGATATGCAATATGTAGGCCCCTTATGTT
The DNA here is from genome assembly GCF_025612915.1 of Magallana angulata. NCBI lineage: Eukaryota > Metazoa > Mollusca > Bivalvia > Ostreida > Ostreidae > Magallana > Magallana angulata. The sequence continues at coordinate 52,666 of NW_026441610.1, forward strand.
AGGTATGCTAGGGAATTTTACAGGTTTTGACTAGTAATATTCTTCAGAAATTGGTGATTGGCCTTATAAAGAGTAAATTAAAGGTATTTGTGCTGAATGGGAACTGGGGAATTTCTAGTTGCAGAGTTCCAAAGACACGCATCCCCTGGCTACAATAAATTGTATAAAAAAAAAACTGTCCCGTGCCACCTTATCGGAAAATGTTAAATCGTACCTTAAACTATTCGGATTTTTTGCAAGTTCGTTTATATGATGAATAAAGGACTACGTGCGGTTTTCTACACCCCCCCCCCCCAATATAAGTTTTACTTAGAGTTTTTAAGGTGAAAGATAGTTGAAATCATATAAAAATAAGTGTGTAGAATGTTATTACCACAGTGACGTCATAATATAGAAATGAAGATTGTCTTATTTTGATAAATTGATGTTTTGTAGCAAAATATCTTGTCTGATGGTTTTTTCGTCTGGAAAAAAATAGATAGCAGGCTTGCTCAAGTAACATTTTTAGTATGATGTGTATAATTATATTAAGAAAAGCATATTTTTAAATCGTACGTGAGCAGATTTGCGTTCTATACTTCCGAATTCCAAATATACGGAAAATGACAATATTTTCATATTTTTGCAAAATTGCGGGAATTGCGTGTTTTAGGCGACGGCATAGATAAACAGCAAATGAGCAATCGCTCTGTTGAACTCGCCTCTTGTTAACACTACACTTGCATGCCAACAGGCACTAATCGTAACTTATAGTCATAATATTTATTCATATATAATAAAGTCTCGATTCTGGCGACGCCGCGTAAAGTGATCAGTATGTTCGTCTGTCCCATTGTCCACCCCTCTGTCTGTCCGAATTTTTCCGGATCTTCCCAAGCATTATTATTATGTATTTGGTTCTGCCTAACTTGGGTGAGTTTGCGGTGATCTTAAACTAAGTTTCGAGGTAAAAGGTTTTAGGTCACAGTAGATGTATGTGTCAGGACCATGTATTATCACACATTGGCTCAAACTTGCTCACACTTCAACCTCAGAGTGTCCGTAGCTAAAGGGTGTGCAGTGACCTCTAACAAAGTTTCTAGAACAAAAGTCAGGATAGTATAAGATCTCTGTGAAAAATCCCTGTCTAGCCTTATATTTCCTCTTTATGATTCTGTCTGGCTCAGAGCATAACATAAAGAGTGCTTGTAAGTAAAGGATATGCAATGATCTTAAAACAACTTTTTAAGTCAAAAGTTAATAGTATATCCCTTTGAAACCCAGTTTTTGATCACTGCCTTAATTTTGCTCAGACTTTAGCGTAAGACTATTTGAAAGTAAGCGATTTACTGTGATCTTGAGTCAAGATTCCTTTTCAAATGGCTAGGTCATGTCGCAGACCGTTGTGTAAAGTCTTGACACATTTTTAGTCAAAATGTATGGTTAAAGGAGTCCTCTAGAATTTTTTTCAGTTTAATATCCATTATCTAAGTGGGTCCTTTGAGAGGGCATTATCTCGATGATTTTAAGTTAATTGGAGTATAACTTACACGGATTGTTTTGCTCTAAGGGCATCCATCACCCTGTATTAATTGTAATATGTAACGTGTATCCTTTCTCATGGCAAAAATCTAGATGATACTTTACACAAACAGTGTTTGTAGTTTTGATGTTTTTGATTGGCAGTGACCTTAAACTTAATTTATTATTAAAAGGTGAGCATTATAACAGAAATTGATGAAAATCAACGTACCGAAGTACTGACGGGACTTGATTTTATCGATTGTTATTTATTTAAAAATCAACGATATGTTATTTTGCACGACAAGTAGTATCTAATCTGTATTTGAATTGCGCACATATTTGTGATATGAATTTTCGCATTTTTTCGACTAGAATTTCCAGAAAACCCTAAATGAATCATATGTTGTGTTATATTTAAAGATAGAATTTATTCCATCAAATTATGCATCAATAATCGAAATATTTCTAAAAAATTGTAAGAATCCAAGCAATATTGAACTCTAGGCTCGTTCAACGCTCGGCTGTCTCTGTTAATCTCCAACAAGCAAGAGAGAGTTTGTCGAAGACTTACGAAGACAGCCGAGCGTCTGGTTGAACGAGACTACATTAAACTCTGGCGTAGGAATACATACAACTACAAAATAATAAATTGTTCAAACTATTTAAAATCTGACTATTTTCAGGGTATCTATTCATAAGTTTCCTTGCGAAAACAATTCTTCAGCATACATTACATCGAATTTGTCGATTATATTCAAGAACTAAATCTTGTCAGCGGTGATGATTTGTGCATATGTCCAAACACTGTTTCAGTTTCGGTTTGCCTGAGTAACTGCATAGGAGAGTTGATTAAAATCAACTCCCAAAAATGACAATTACAAACCGTTAACCGTCTCAAAAATCCATAAAACGAAATTCATGGCAAAGCAACACGGACCTCCAAAAAGATAGAGGTGGGATCAGGTGCCCAGGAGTGAGCATCCTCTGCTGACCGGTCGCACCCGCCGTGTGCTCCTTGTCACAACTGGGCATGTCATAATCGAGGTAAATATCAAAATTGGGAAAATGTCATAATAGGTAAAAAAGAAACGTTGATGATTTGGTTTGTTTGTGATGGTCAAAACACAAACCTTGAGCCAACACGGACCTTCATTTTATTTGAGGTTGGATCAGGTGCCTAGGAAAAATGAGCATCCTCTGCTGACCGGTCACACCCGCGGCGTGCTCATTGTCACAATTGGGCATGTCATAATCGAGGTAAATGTCAAAATTGGTAACATCTCATAATAAGGATAAAACGAAAAGTTGATGATTTTGGTTTGTTTGTGATGGTCACAAAACAAACCTTGAGCCAACACGGACCTCAATTACACTGGAGGTAGGATCAGGTGCCTAGGAGGAGTAAGCATCCTCTGCTGACCGGTCACACCCGCCTTGCGCCCAATTTCATATCGGTAACAATGTCATTATCGGGGAAAATGTCGAAATTTGGAGAAAATATGATGGAGAAAAACAGAGAACAACCTGTGGACAATTCGGTATTCAATCAATAGTCCAGAGCAGAGCAACCATGGACCTCTGGAAACCCGCAGAGGGAGGCTCAGGTGCTTAGGAGGAGTGAGCATCCTCTGTTGACCAGTCACACCCGCTGTGTGTTCTTTGTCGAAATTGGGAAAAATGGAAAAGTCCGCAGACATTTAGGTGTTAATTATGGTCTAAAATCCGCCAATAGGAGCTGTGAATATGCCATCCTGATGACTATAGCCCCGCCAGTACTAGACAACACTTTAGGAAACAAAACTGTGTGTCCACTTTGAGATGTGAAGACTGTGAAAGCAACATTTACATAACTCACAGCAAAAGAAGGCAGAAATCTTTTTTATTATTTTAAATTGTATCGTAAATGCCAGGATGTTCAATAATTGTCAAAATTTGCTGAGAAGCACACATACTACATAATTAATTTTGCATGAACAATTTCTGTAACCTGTTGATTGGGTTTCCATTTTTTATAAGTCATAAATTTACATTTACCTGTTATATTTGATGAATAAAGTTGGTTGGTCATTTTGATTTGCTCGTGCTGAATTCTCAATAATATTTGCTGCATATCCCGAGTGTCTGTTATTGTTAATTGATAGTTTAGCTGGTACATGTATATTATTCTTTATTAGAATTAGTAAATAAATTCTCAAAAGCAAACAAAAATCCCATTATGTAAAATTATTGTATACATTTATGAAAATTGTTCATAAATTTCAAAATGGTTTTAAATGATTTACTATTTCTAAAATTGTTAAATTTGTATACACTTGTAAAACTTCTGCTATTTTCACTTACCGTTCATAAAATTTTTGACATTAGGAAAAAACAATTCTAGGTTCCAGACTGATGTTTGGAGCATTGCTTCCCGAGTCTCTAGGCTAATGAAAGGTGTTGTTATATTGAAAATTTCTTCATTCAGTCGATCTATTATTATAATTGTGAAATTGTGAAGTTTAATAGGGTATACAAAATAACAAGTATTTCACATTTACACAAGGTTAGACAAATGCGTCGAAGTAAATGCTTTTGCAGTTTTCAAATGTTTTCTTGCATGTTTGATGGGTTTTTTTCTTTGATTAATGTTTTGTGGGCATATATCAAGCAAACTATTAAAATAATCATATTATAAACAATCGTAGATTTAACTGATTGGTGTGCATTTATTTATCAGGAGGCAATTAAATATACGCAAATAAGATATACAAACGAATGGTAAACATAACATTTGTTGGTATGCTCTTTTCCTTTTATTTCAATGTTTGGAGCCGAAAAGGATTACTTTTGTGTAGTTATCTAAAAAACGGTCAACTCTTGAGAAATGCCACCATTACAAAAAAAATGCAATATTTTTTACCATTTTTATCTTTGGAAATATTCGAATAAGAATATCGGCAACGATGGAGTTTTGCTTGCATTTTTCTCGTTCCATAGCGGTTGACATATTTTTCAAGATATTCTGTATATCCAAAACGTCTTTCGTTATTGCACCAGAGGTTTCGTTCATAAATCGGTATATACTTGCATTATCAATAGCCCTGGCGTTTCGAAAATCGAAAGAGGCCAATGAAATGTATCTAACTGCCCTCTGAAAATTTTTTAAGTGCTTTTGTAAAATTTGAAATATCGCATTGACACAAGAGTGATTCTGAACTTGAACCAGTATTGTTCATGACTCGTCTTTTCAGGATTAATGGCTCGTCTTTCATTTGCTTAATTTCACTTGTAATGACACCGTGTTGTTAATCAGTATATCTTGTTCCTTCTTCATATTCACTTGATTTTTCTTTAGATCTTCCAGTTCTTTTGTTATTGTTCTTACCGTCTTTTCAAGTTCAATCCTTATCGAGGTTTCCTCTGTAAGAATTTTTATACAACAATGTTACCTCGTTGCTAGGAGAATTTTTAGACGTCATTTTAACTGAAAAAGTAATCCATTTACTAATCTTGTATGTCGCACTCACCGGAGATGATATATATGCAGGTGGAAGTCTATACAAAAGATTTGCTACTCCGAACACAGAATGAAATAAAACAAAAAAATTAAACAACTGCGCCATTCTGCAGGAGATTTTCGTATGGACAAGGCACTTTATAATCGTATTTTGATAACACATAGATTGCCGTCGTTGTACATTTTGTATTTTTTAATTTGATTTTCATTTATCTGTAAAACTAGATAACTTTAAAATTGAATTTGCAACTTTAGTATGTACATAGAACACGTGCATTCAGGAAAGAGCGTAAATTACACTGTCTCTACAATTGGCGCGATAAATATGTTACATTTCCATTATTGCCGGTTGGAATCTGTTAGCAATTTAGAAATAAACAGTAATTTTAAAATATCACATGGATGTGAACTTGGTTGGTCACGTAATCAAATACTGTGACGCCCGAAGAAAGGCTTCTCAGAAGATTTGATTCCACACTAACCAAGCTCATATCCCGGTGAGCTTTTAAACATTGTTTTTTATTTCTTATATTTACATTTGAGAAAGACTGCCGTGGGAAACCCGTGCCCCCGATTTTACATCCCCACGAACTTATATACAATTATTTGTTTAATAATTATCAAAATTATCCCGACTGCACAACCAATGAAATTACATCTCACGAACCAGGAAAATTTTGACTACCCACGACATTTTAATTGTTTACAATTTTCTTTTTACTAACCATATTCAGCTGTGTCAAGTTTCGAATTATAAGCAATATACAGAGTTTTGCTCACAGAACTGAGGCCATGCTTTTGTTCATTCTGAATAGGTAATACCAAGTTTAAAAATCTTAAGTTGAATGTAATTAACGTGTGAACAAAAAATTGACTGAAACCTAGCAGAATTGTGAGTTTTGTATCTTGCTTATAATTCGAAACTTGACGCTGAAATTTTGATTTATCACTAGAAATGTCTCACTAAACGTTAATACTTGTACAGAAAAATTAAAAGATTGATATGCTGTAACAACTTTTTGGGGCTCCCTCCTTATTCGATGAATCTACACCAACTTTGTTGGTTTTTCGGACACAATTAAATGAAAACGACCTCCTTTAAACAGTTTAAAACATTACTTTTACAGGGTTAAATGTATTATCGCTATTCTTAAGAAAAAATTGCAGCGGAAAATCATCTTGATTTGTAGCCATTTGTTAACGTTGATTTTGAATAAAGATGAAATAAAATAAAATAAAATAAAGGGTGGGCCTTAGTAAAATATAGCGATATGCCTGTCAAAACATTGCAGTCTGGGGCTCATTGAGAGGGAGGGGGGCTAGACCTTATCAGAAATCTTGACAAGCAAAAAAAAAACGATTTGGAGTATGGCAATGTCTAACTTTGCAAAAAAAAAAGCGGGGGGGGGGGGCCTCCCCTTCACCCAGTTCCGACGCCCATGAATTTATTATACATGTAATAGCTCTTTAACATATCACATGACAACATTTTTCATTCGAGGGTATTCATCGATCAAGTGAGAAAGGTTATAAAACGTTGCACGAGTTCACACCTGGTAAAAACAACTATTTATAATGAAGACCAATTAAATTTTTAAATGTTTTTAATTTGAGCGCCTTGAGGCACAATTTTCCTTCATCACATATAGGATTTTTTTAAAAATAAAATACAATAACTAGCTAGTACAATGTAGTTGAAGATGAATATATACCTATATGCGTATTCTCATATTTAATTTGGATACAGTAAATATTATGGAAGTTTTTTTTTCTACCGAGGGGCCATATGACAATATCCTTTAAACACCCATATAAAGCCATTGTTGCTCAGGTGAGTGGCCCCATGAACCTCTTGCTATTAATAAGGACAGAAATTCTAAGAAGGGTTCAAAGTTCAATATAGAAATATATAGCGGGACTATTTAAATAACTATCTGAATTCTGAAGAACGACAATACTGTGTTCAAAGTTAAATAAAGAAATATATAGAGGAATACTTAAAAATATTCTTCTCAGAACTACAATGCTACCATTTGTGATATTACTATGGAAGCATTTGTAGTTGTTTTAAAATCGTAACCTCAGGACCATTACTGGGGCTCCAAAAGGAATTCGAAGACTTACATAGAAATATATAGGGAAAAATGATTGAATATTTCTTATCAAGAATTATAATGCAACAATTTGTGAGATTACTATGCAAACATCCTCAGATAGTGTAAATTCTACATTGTACCAACCGGGGTCAACTAATATTAGGGTCCAAGGAGGGGTTCAAAGTTTAACCCAGAAAGATTGTGGGAAAAATGTTTATTTTTTTTAAAACTCAGTAATATCATTATGTAGACATCATAATATCTTTATTTCCCCATATCAAGGTCAGAATGACATATTTACTTTCACAATTAATCAGATTATTTACTTATTTTGTTATCGTTAAAACCTTGAGGCCGAGAATTAAAAAAAATGGTCGATTGATGCATATTAAACCTAAGGTTGTAGTGTCCAAAAATAGGCTTTTTTGAAATATATTGTTTGTATGTAATGTCAAATCTTGGAACATATGAGGATTTTTGTGAGTTTGAAAATATTTTAGAAGAGTTTTATATTCATAAATTTCGAAATGGATACTGAAAGTGTAGAGTGGTGAGTGATGGGCCTCTTGTTGTTAAACTCCTCTACGACAGCTGATTTCAATGGAAAAACATTAATTTATATAATGTCTCGTTTAAGCAATTGTATGTCGATGGTTAAATGTATTATCGCTATTCTTAAGAAAAAATTGCAGCGGAAAATCATCTTGATTTGTAGCCATTTGTTAACGTTGATTTTGAATAAAGATGAAATAAAATAAAATAAAATAAAGGGTGGGCCTTAGTAAAATATAGCGATATGCCTGTCAAAACATTGCAGTCTGGGGCTCATTGAGAGGGAGGGGGGCTAGACCTTATCAGAAATCTTGACAAGCAAAAAAAAAACGATTTGGAGTATGGCAATGTCTAACTTTGCAAAAAAAAAGCGGGGGGGGGGGGGGCCTCCCCTTCACCCAGTTCCGACGCCCATGAATTTATTATACATGTAATAGCTCTTTAACATATCACATGACAACATTTTTCATTCGAGGGTATTCATCGATCAAGTGAGAAAGGTTATAAAACGTTGCACGAGTTCACACCTGGTAAAAACAACTATTTATAATGAAGACCAATTAAATTTTTAAATGTTTTTAATTTGAGCGCCTTGAGGCACAATTTTCCTTCATCACATATAGGATTTTTTTAAAAATAAAATACAATAACTAGCTAGTACAATGTAGTTGAAGATGAATATATACCTATATGCGTATTCTCATATTTAATTTGGATACAGTAAATATTATGGAAGTTTTTTTTTCTACCGAGGGGCCATATGACAATATCCTTTAAACACCCATATAAAGCCATTGTTGCTCAGGTGAGTGGCCCCATGAACCTCTTGCTATTAATAAGGACAGAAATTCTAAGAAGGGTTCAAAGTTCAATATAGAAATATATAGCGGGACTATTTAAATAACTATCTGAATTCTGAAGAACGACAATACTGTGTTCAAAGTTAAATAAAGAAATATATAGAGGAATACTTAAAAATATTCTTCTCAGAACTACAATGCTACCATTTGTGATATTACTATGGAAGCATTTGTAGTTAGTGTAGATTCTAAGCTGTTAAAATCGTAACCTCAGGACCATTACTGGGGCTCCAAAAGGAATTCGAAGACTTACATAGAAATATATAGGGAAAAATGATTGAATATTTCTTATCAAGAATTATAATGCAACAATTTGTGAGATTACTATGCAAACATCCTCAGATAGTGTAAATTCTACATTGTACCAACCGGGGTCAACTAATATTAGGGTCCAAGGAGGGGTTCAAAGTTTAACCCAGAAAGATTGTGGGAAAAATGTTTATTTTTTTTAAAACTCAGTAATATCATTATGTAGACATCATAATATCTTTATTTCCCCATATCAAGGTCAGAATGACATATTTACTTTCACAATTAATCAGATTATTTACTTATTTTGTTATCGTTAAAACCTTGAGGCCGAGAATTAAAAAAAATGGTCGATTGATGCATATTAAACCTAAGGTTGTAGTGTCCAAAAATAGGCTTTTTTGAAATATATTGTTTGTATGTAATGTCAAATCTTGGAACATATGAGGATTTTTGTGAGTTTGAAAATATTTTAGAAGAGTTTTATATTCATAAATTTCGAAATGGATACTGAAAGTGTAGAGTGGTGAGTGATGGGCCTCTTGTTGTTAAACTCCTCTACGACAGCTGATTTCAATGGAAAAACATTAATTTATATAATGTCTCGTTTAAGCAATTGTATGTCCGAAGTCAGTTGGCAATGCTGTAATATCTCCAAACTGCAGTAGAATGATTGGAACATCATGCACCTATTCCTGTACACATGGTTACCTCCCCACAACATCGGACGGCGTAGTTTGCACCTCAGAAGGATCATGGGAAATGGATATGATGGATAATGATACGCTGTGTACACGTAAGATTGGTACATATGTAGCTTTATGTCATAAACAGCTTTATAATAATAGTGAATATTTTCAATGCTCAAGAAATACCTGTTTTACCTGCAAGATGACCAGAACTACAGAACGTAAATTTGAAGAGACTGTGCTTTTCACTCTATGTGCAAAAGAGTCGCTAGATTACCTTTGTCTTGGATATTTCAAGTTACAATGTTGGTGAAAACTTCATTGCTCATTCACACATGCATACATATAATTTAATCGCATACATTTTAATTTTACATAAATGTATGCATGCCGACTACGATTTAACATTGCTGATACACATGCTATCATGTAACTTCGTTCACATTATATTTTTTTAATTTATTTATCAGTCAGTGCACTTTTTGCAAGAATTACACAGTGACAATTGAACATCTTTTTCATGATTGTATACATGTAAAAGAACCTTGGGCCAAGATGGTTATCTAGGGAATATGATAATGGAAATGCATAATATAAAAAAATATATTTACTATTAAAAGACTGTGAAAAAAAAATTGAAATGAAAAAATAAAAATATGATGAATATGAAAGACAATGAATTTTATTAACTGAGTTTTCCAAAGGAAAAATCCGGTTATTGAAATGGTGAAAATGGCGGGCGGGCGGGAGGGCGGCTGCTAAAAGGGTGCCTTCTTGTACGAATAACTCCTCCTCCAGTTTTCAAGATAGGAAGTTGTTGTTTTGCAGATCAATTGTACATATATCAGAGGTGTACGTAGTATTAGGATTTTGATTTCTGATAATAAATGGAAAAAATACACCAGCTGTTGAACTTATTTATTCTTAGGCAAAATATTGCTGTTTACTATCCATTGTCCCTCTTACTTTTAATAGTACATATTCAGTAAAGAAATTTTAAAAAATTAAATACAATTGCAAGGTCAAGTAAAGAAGAGTTAAGAGTTACATTTAAAATGCTTTCAACTATTTTATTTGACCAAATACACATGTAGTTATTAATATAAAACTTTTTCAATGATTCACTATCAGTCTCTATAGTACGGAAGCCCGTTGGTGCCATGTAGGAAAAATATTTTATCTGGCGGCCGCCAGATAATTATTTGGCGGCCGCCACTTATTATCTGGCGGCCGCCACATAATTTTCTGGCGGCAGCCAGATAATTATTTCGCGGACGCCAGATAAAACCTGGCTTCCTCATGCGCATGCATGTTTTAATGGGAGCTGTTTAGGGAGTTGTGCATTACATTACCATTACTTCATGAGTTTGGGCATTAAATTACCATTACCATTACTTTATTTTCCTGAAGTAATGCATTACATTACCATTACATTAGTAAAGTAATGCATTACCATTACCATTACTTTTTAAAAAAGTAAAGCTAAAAAAGAGTTTTTGCAAATGTTTCAAATATAAAACACATTTTAACATATCTACAGGTTCATGTTCAGTATCAGGTTCAAATTCAATGACTATATATACAAGAGTCATTCTTTATTTGCTCAATATATAATAATCTTGTGGCACTATGAACAACATATTACATAAGTAAAAAGATATTTATAGACATTTGGCATGATACAATGTCAGAATGATATAGAGACACAGAATTCGTGCATAATAGAAAACAATTTATGGAATAATGTTGCGGTTATTAAAAAGCTAAATAGAGATATTTCCCCAGATGACACAAATCTTTATAATTTTGGACACTTAATATTGTATTAATTTATAGACAGAGGGTTTTCCCCATTTATTTTAATCGAATTTCTTTATGCTGAGGACACTTTAAGACAAAAGATTGCTGTTGCACTTTATGATCAAAGTTTCAAAGGTGTCATCTTTTAACTGCATCCTATTGGTTTGAAAATCTACCCAGCTATACTAAATAAACGTTCTACAGGTGAAGTGGAAGCTGGGACTGAAAGGTTGTTTGACAATCTTTATCTTAGGATATATTAAGTGAAAAAATACATGAATCTTGTATTTTATATCAGTCCAAATTATGTACTTAATATACGTGTACAACAGAGAGAGAGAGAGAGAGAGAGAGAGAGAGAGAGAGAGAGAGAGAGAGAGAGTAAAATTATTTTCAAATGGGTTATAATATTGGAAGTGATTTTGATTTTCATCATGGATGGACAGTGCATTCATTTTGCCCTTAAAGGTGCATGTCTGTCCCCTATTCTATTGGGACTTGGCATAGGGAAGGGGATTGGGGTGTTAAGCACTTCTTATAACAATAGATTGTTTTGATACTTAGGTTATCGTGGGGGGCATAGTGTGTTGTTGACACATCTTTATTGAAGTGCAAACTAATTGGAGTAAATTGTTTAAATGATTTACAAACTCTTAAAAACAACACTCATAAAAATATTATGAAACTGTGTTGTTATATCTAGTAATATGAACAATTTAAAAATGAAATTTTATAAATCTTTTTTAATAATACAACTGAAACATTTTTATTTCGAGAATTATTTCTTTCTTCTTTATAATAAAGTTAATAAAATTCAATTTCAGCTATTCATTTATTCATCACATTTTTTTAAGTGAACATGCATAAATAAGCAAAGTAATGCAAAGTAATGAAATGTAATGCTAGCATTACACCAAATTTTGGAAAGTAATGAATTACATTACCATTACTTGTAATGCTAATTTTGTGGCATTACACATTACTAGCATTACTTTGAAAACATGTAATGCATTGCAATGCATTACCATTACATTTAGCATTACCCCAAGCCTGGTCGACATGCAACTTATTTATGTTAACATGCAAGATAAATATGCTGACATGCAACTTATTTATGTCAACATGCAACTTATTATGTCGATATGCAAGTTATTTATGTCGACATGCAAGATGAATATGTCAACATGCAACTTAGTTATGTTTACATGCGAGATAGATATGTTGACATGCAACTTATAAGTTGCATGTCAACATAACTAAGTTGCATGTTGACATAAATATGTTGCATGTCAACATATTTATCTTGCATTTTACATAACTCAATTGCATGTTGACATAAATAAGTTGCATGTCGACATCAAGAAGTTGCATGTTAACATAAATGAGTTATATGTTGACATCAATAGGTAGCGTATCTAGCATCTTGGATATCACATGTTGGCGATATTTGAGATTTTTTATAACTCATATTTGATTGCAGTTTTCTTGCATTTCAACATAGTTATGTTGCATGTTGACATAACTATCTTGCATGTCAACATATTTATCTTGCATGTCAACATAATTAAGAGAAAAATAACTTGCACACAGGGGGCAGAGATATGCCACCACATACTTGGAATAATCTTATTGTAAAAAAGAAATATTTCTAACGTTAGATGCCTGTGTTTGTTATCGGTATACAAATGTTAACTTTGTTCGGTAATTCAACAGTTTGAGAGTTTTCGGAGTTTCCATAAACCTTGTATAACAGATACCGTCCGACTTATAGATTTTCCCTTTGATCACAAAATAAATAAATATAGCGATTTAAATTATATACCTAAATATAGTTGTTTTGATTTTCCCGGTAAGTTGCAGTTTTTAAAAAAATTTCTTGGGGTCTTATTTTACATAATATATCGTTGTGTCAATTTTCTACAATTATGAAGAACAGTCCCGGTCGGGATTTAGCAAAATTATGATAAAGTATCAGGCAATTGCAAAAAGCCGAACTTTAGCATACTACATGTAGATTGAAACAACTAATTCAAACTCATAATCTTTGGAACATAATGGAGGAAAACGTAAACAACTACAAATTCAAACTTTCAAGACCCCGCCTTTCAGTACTCTCAGTACTTTGATTTACCCAGAGAGACTGTGGCCGGCCGATCACGGTCTTTTTAGCCGGGCTCTGCTGAAAGCAGAGTCCTGGCTATAGGCAGGCCAATCGCCAATGTTACTATAAATAGCACAAATAAACAAAAAATCAAACAGCGTCAAGGTAAAGCTTCCGCTATACCAAATAGTTACCCAAAGAGCCACGTTTTGTCAAAAGTGTTGGCATTTTGTTTCTTTTTTTAAAATTTCGAATGATTTGTCTCTCTTTTTTAGTTTTCTTATTAATAACGTGTTTTTAAAACATTATAATGCATTTTGGACACATACAATCCGCATGAATTTCCAAGAACTACTTTGCTGCACGAGGAAGAAACGGGGATTGAATATATAATGCTTGTTGCAAAATTCAAGGCAGCAACTGTTGAACTTTTTAACTTCTACTAGACAGACTTATTTTTTGTTTATAGCCGCTTACAAAATTTGGTCGCTCTCTGATGCTTTGCCGACATTAAGAGCATGAGAGAGAGAGAGAGAGAGAGAGAGAGAGAGAGAGAGAAAGAGAGAGAGAGAAATTTTCAGTCTTTACTACACAATATGCAGAAAGACACACCAAAAGAGCCCGGCTTTCAGTACTTTGATTATTGTACTGCCTTTCGTGTGATTTGGAATAAGAGTTTACCAACACAGTCAGTTAAATAGTTTCATTTTTATGGCCACGAATGCTAGTACACACTTATCCTAGTTTATCCTTATAAAGTCATATATGGATCTGCTCTCGTGATAATATTGCGTGTACTAGCTGTCGTGGTCAATAAAGCTGACTTTAATCTGCGTTGGTAAATTCTTATACCAAAATTAAAACATATAGAAGGCAGTGCGTTCCTTTACTTATACATGTTTACATAAAATTCCTCTCAAGTTAAGGTTTTTTAATGTTAAGATTTCTTGAACGGGTGTTTAGTTCAGTTTTAAAAGTTCAGAATCAACTCTAAAATACCATGTTTTACAACATACATGTATAATACAAGGCACAATTAAAGTAATATAAAATTCATTCTAGATTCTAACAACAAAGTCTTCTAAACATTCAACTCAACCAGTTTTTCAAAATCCTAAGCTCTGCAATTGATATTTAATGTCGAGTTTCAGAAATAATCAATAAAACTAATAAGTTAAAGTGTATCCAAAACTCTCTAAAAAGCTCCCATTTAAACATGCGCGCGCACCAGGAAGCAAGGTTTTATCTGGCGGCCGCCAGAAAATTATATGGCCGCCGCCAGAAAATTATATGGCGGCCGCCAGATAATTATTTGGCGGCCGCCAGATAATTATTTGGCGGCCGCCACATAATTTTCTGGCGGCCGCCATATAATTTCTGGCGGCCGCAAAATAATTATCTGGCGGCCGCCAAATAATTATCTGGCGGCCGCCAGAAAATTATATGGCGGCCGCCAGATAAAATATTTTTCCTACATGGCACCAACGGGCTTCCGTACTATAGCATTTAATTTTTGCAAATTAATGGAAAATATATTACATAGTACATGTGTAATATCATTAAACATCTTGAGGCAAATGGAATATTATTGGACTAACGATCTGCACCATCTCAGTACGACCGATAGCAGGGTATGCTTCTATCAATGATCAATGGGACTGCGTAACACATAAAACATCTATGTACTAGAAGTGGCACAGAGGACAGCGGCATGCCTCGTTTCTGGGAATTATATAGCAACCAGCGTTATAACAACCATTTTCAAAGATCTACAATGGCCAATCCTACAGAGAGCAGACGGAAAGCAAAGGTCATCATGCTTGACCATATTGTTTATTATCTTTCTGAGATACCATCACAAACTTACCTTGTACCCAGCTTAGCTAGTTTAACAAAACGTGGACATGACATCAGGTTCTTACTCAAGGATTCAGTCACTAACAGTCTTTTTTCCATCGGCAATAAGATTATTAAACAACTGACCATAATATGTTGTCAATGCCTCTAGTCTGAATGGATTCAAGGACAGCATCAGATTCATCTGAATGACCTGAATACCTCAGTTTTTATTGTATATATTGCCACCGAGGTTTTTATGAACTGTATATAGATTAATGAAGAGCTAGTTCCCCATGGGTTTGTGTAAATAGTCATTTGCAACAATACACCAGATGATGGTATGCGGATTATAGGAAGATAACGGCTATAATTAGTTTCTAAAGAATTCATCCATATTATGACGACGAGTAATAAACCCCTTTCCATACAAAAGAAGCTGCATTTCAGGTGCTATAAACTTCCCAATTGAAGATCTTCTTTCTTATTTTGTAATTAAGCTGTTAACCGTGAGGATTTATGCTATACATATATATGAACTAATATAAGTTAAGGACTATTGGACTTTTTGTAGTCCTTTTAGTACATTTTTTCAAGACCATTAATTTAAAGTAAATGTCAACTGGCTTGAGAATAAGAAAGAAATGACGAAATATATTATGTGTGTTGGTATTTTGATATTACCCCAGAGAATTCCTTTAAAATTAAAATTTAAAATTTTGGAAGTTCAAAACATGACCCTTGACCCTTCCTCTTAAAAGGAAAAAACATACCTAAAGCTAGCAATAGTGTACACTTTGAGAATAAATTATTTGTTTACAAAAAAATGTACAATAACGAACACCTTGTCTCTGACATTACGTCATTTTAAATTTTTCTCTCTGTTATAGTTTTATACAAGCGGGATTATAAATACATTTCTTCTCATTCTATTTGTAGTGATACAATGTCCTTTGGACGTGATAAACGGTAATATATCGTCTTCCTGCCGAGGTTTGTTTGGGGAGAAATGTTACTTGATTTGTGACAACTCGGTAAACACTGTAAATATCGTTTGTCTGTCTTCCGGTTCTTGGGATAAGGATATTACAGCCATTTGTAGTTTCAAAAACGAATCTGGTAATTGGTTTAAGATATATCAATATTGTTTCAACAATGTATAACCTTTTGAGCATTCAAGTTGTTTAGAAAAATCTTTTGTTTAGTGATGCATATCGGATTATTCCACAAATGTTGTTTATTATTTTAGTATTATTCCTCACATTATGAATTTGTTCACGATCATGAACTATATTTCTGTTCATTTTAACGCAGTTTATTTTATGTTTCTCTTATATTATAAACCATTTACTATTTTTCAAGCACTTTCTTTAATGTGATTTGATATTTATAGGGCAGGAACTTTTACTTTAATTCCAATTTTTGGATAAAACGAATTTTCACTTACTTTCAGTATTTGAAATATTTTTTACATTTGAAAAAAATTGTCCGATTAGGGATGCAATTTTATTTACGACTACATGTATATAAAGGTCATTGTTACATTAGGAGCTATCTGCAATACTAATATGATGATATGAGCAGCGATGTAGAAAACTGCTATTGAAGGTTTAATCGGTTACAAGAAGAAAAGAAATCGTTAATAGAAACACTTAAAAATGTGCATTTCTTAGTTAATAACAATCAAACCGTACTCTGATGTATTTGAGAATACATGTATTTTCTCTATTAGATGAAATAACCGTTTGTTGCCTTTATAGTCGGGATTTATTTTCTCAATTAGGTTTATTCATGTTCAATAACACTGGTGTTTTTCAGAAATCTCTTCTCTAGAGGCCAGCAGACCGAATATGACGTTTCTGTATGCCGGGATCTCAGTAGCAGGAACACTCTTTGTAGTTATCATCATTGTGGGAGTCACCTGCCTGATTAAAAGACGATACGACACAACTAGGTACAAATACTTTTTTTAAAGAGCTCACAATATAAGCGACATAAAATTATCTAAAAGAAAAAGGCATGGCCAAATTTGTGACAATTTCATTAATACATATTTGTTATGTATCATGAGCCTATCTGAATTTTTTATCATCTTTAGATCATGTACATTTACTGTACTTATTGTTCCTTTCATTGACATCCGCTGTATCCCACTGTATCCTACTGTACATATATACTAAACAGCACTGTATCCCACTGAACGCCAATGTACAGCCCTTCTGCCTTCCACTGTACTGCCTTGATCGCCATTGTACATATCACTGATCAGCACTGAAACCTACTGTACGCCACTGTACCATTAATTTGAAAAATAAATCGTTCTAAATATTTTCAATATGATATTTTCGTCGAATTTCAATTTTAATTATGATGTTTTCAGCATTTACATTGTGAATTTTAATTTTAATAAGTCGTCAAAATCCATTTAATAAACTTTATTTATATTGAATTTTATTATTACAATATAATGATATGTTCTTTAATATAATTTTCCTTAAGGTAGAGAATGAAAATTCTGAATTTATATTTTGAATCTGGTTCTTAAAAAGGTGCATTTATTTGATATAATTATGTTTATTTTATAAACCGTCGGTCGTTGCATTAAAAGCATAGGTTAATACAACTCCCTAACCTGCAAGGTTACAGAATTATTTTTGTTGATGGTAAGCTTTCATATAATGTGATCGGGCTGTTCATTAACAGCGCTTTAGCCACTAAAAAACAAGCCAATTAACACAGAATCAACAAAATCTATCTATGCTTGATCTGTGTGTACCCATATCCAGGTATGATTGCACGCTAGAATACACGTGTACATTTTGTATATAGTATGCAAGTTCCCTGCTCATACTTTGTTTTATTTTGATAAAATGTTTTAATGATAGATTTTTTAAGTTTTTGGGTATGATTTTCACATTGTTTTCCTACTGTAGTATGCATTATGAATTTCAAATCAGAAATACATTAATGACATATTAAACGGTATAATTAATTTTGGCAAGAAATAACAGGTTCGCAACAAACAAAAATTGTATTAGGCTAAGATGTTTTCTGAAACCATCTATATTTCATTAAAAAAAAATTCTTCTCTTAAATGTTTTAGAAATAAAATAATTAAAGGGACTTAGACACGATTTTGCTTTTTTTTGAAAGGGCTAAGCCACTCTGACTTAGATCCATAAATATTTAGGACAATAATCATATGATCAATAAAAGGGTATATTTTCGGGAATATCAATAGAATTTGAATATAGTTGTGAAAGGCAATCTGTAATTTAGATGAAAATAGATCTTACAATGGCAAAGTTTAACAACAAAACTAGACTCTTGCATACTTAAATCATTCGTTATTAATTGATCAAGAAAGGGTTTATCATTAATGATCAGTGAACAACCATTTATTAAGAACTGATAGTGAATCATGTATCACTTGTTAAGGGAAAAATCTTAATCTCATCCTCACGTTTTAAATTTACTGCGCACATGATAATTTTGTTAAACATCACTATAAATATATTTATTATTAAATTTACATAGATTTTCTTTATTATTAAACAACATTATAATAAAAATTAATCTTAGATTTGTAAACAGGTTAGATTTGTCGGAAATATATTTTCTCCAAGTAGAATGGGCTGGTAATCCTCTGCAGCGAAAACCACTGGGAAAACCTATGCATTCCGTCCTTTGCTGCGTATGTCGTCTGCCATTCTTGATACTTTAATGTCTTTCTCTGGTAGGCCTCCTCGCATCTCTCTACCCATGGGACCGTAAGCTATACCATTATTATCATTTTGCCTTCGTGGGACCATAATACAATATCTGGTCAGAGACTTTGTGGATAACGTCTGGAAATACCAGTCGTCGCCCAATGAAGTTGCTGAATTCAAGATGGACCTCTGTTCTGAGGGTTTCTTGACTGTTGTTGGATCACCATTCTTCACAAAGTTGTTATATTTACTGTCGTTCTTTTCTTCTTCTGTTCCTTCTCTATGATGTCAGCTAACACTCTAAGTACTTGGTCATGTCTCCATCTGTACCTGCCCTGTGTGAAAGAGACATTTCATGATGATAAGATGTGTTCCAGAGTGCCTTTCTTTTCACATAGATCGAAGTTGATATTTTCTGTTAGACTACACTGGTGTAGGTTGGTTGGCGATGGCAGCAGATCATACACTGATCTTAATAGGAACTGGATACAGTGTGGTCCATGCACCTTGGCTTCCAATTTTTGTTGCTCTTGCTTTTCTCCGCACTTCTTCCATTTTGCAGATCTCTGCATGTAAATTCCCACGTTTTTCTGTGTTGTTTTTCATCAAGCTTTCTCAGCTTTCTCTTCCTAGCCCCTGTCTCCCCTCTACTACTGTGCCAACTATATCTGCACTCTTCAGCCTGCTTTCTGCTGGTGGACTGTGGCAATGGCTTACCACATCCATCCAGTTTTTATTGCTATCCCCGCTTTTCGGATCTTCTCATCCTTCGATTCTCTTAACGAGAGAACTAGACGGGCTTTGGCGACTGATCATGATAAGAAGAAAACTAGACATAGTGATTACAATAAGCTAAATTTTACCATCGCAGCATAAAATAAAAAATATGAAATGTATATGAAAATAATATATAGTTATATACATTTTCAATTCATATTACAAAACATATTGAAGCGCTGCATTTTAGTTCAGAATGGCACATTGTTGTATAGGTTTACAACAAAAATTGCTTCAATCAGCAAGCGTTATCTTTCTTTATCATAGACTATTGAAGGTTTTACATGCATGTTTTACATACAGTGCATGGTAAATTGCCACAGTTTCTAAATTTTCAGAAAAGGTTTTCCGTTTTTAAATTTGGATAAGATAATAGTAAATGAATCCATATATTTAAGAATCATAAAAATGTAAACCAGAGCATTTTGTTTTAACACAAAAAGGGGATCAAGTGAATAATCTTCCAGTAATTGGTATGATCTCAATATAGGGATATATTGTCTGGAATCAAATATGATTTTGGTTTGTTTTTTTCAATTTTGTTTTCCCATATCTGCTCACTCAGAATAGAAAAAGCCTTATTCCATTTTTAAACATTTGAAATGTAAAAAGTTTCAAACGATTATAACTAGAATTTGTAATTGTCTTGGTCACTTTTTCCCAATTATAATTCATTCAGAACTGTGAACGAACTATAAATAGAGAAATAAAAATATTCAAACATGTACTGTACATGCGCTGAACTAGTACATAAAATTTAGTTATATTTAAAAAAAATTAATCCATCGTGGGGGGGGGGGGGGGGGGCAGGGAGGGGGATAAAGGGGGAGGAATAGCCATGTAGATATTGCCTCATAAATACTTTATTATTATGATACGTTTCTTGTAGTATTTTGTAAAAGTTTTCTTTACTTTTTTGCCCCCTGCTTCAAAAGAACCCTGGGGTTCAGTTCGTTCCGATCAAATTTTCTTTATCTATATTTGAATTTAAATAAGTGTATCGCCTTCCAACATAATTTGGGACCCATCACCACCTCCTTTGTTGTAACATGCCTTAATGATTGTGGGTTAACAGAAACAAAGTGATATTATTTTCTACAGAAGTTATCTCTCTTATCAGAGGGGCATTCCACCTTAAAGCCCTTTTTTAAAAATAAATTTCCATCATTGATACCATGTTTTATTATTTCAATTACATTGTGGGAATATATATAACAAACTGCATCGGATTTATAAGAAAAAGTCTGATATTCAGAAAGATTTATAAAATAAATAATAAACTATAAAACTAATTAAAACAAACAATTAGACTACAGAAAAATAAAACGAGTTATAAGTGGAAAAAAAAAATACGTGACTTATAAAAAAAAAATTTCTCTTCTTATTTTCAATATTCAGTCTAATCATTGTATTTAATTGAAAACAATATTTAATGTTATTATTCCGAGTCGTTATGAATAATGGCAATAAATATAGATATAGCAAAAATGCATTTTAAAATAGGGTCAAATTAAATGCGTCAGAAGCGTTAACATGGACCCGCCTTTTCATTTATATTCTATATTTTTCTATGATAAATCGATCTCAATGATATACTTTTAAAACAATTCTTGACACAGCCATATTCAGGAGTGAGATACCTTAATACGTAATACCGATAATTTCTAAATTACAAAAATGGGAATAGTTTTTTTGGTAAAAATAGGCCCAAAATTAAAATGTAATTTCCAGGATTGGACAATACGTTTATTCTTTACTATCAATGACGATGTGGAATTTCTTGAAACAATTTCCCACAATTCTCACTATTTTAAGTCGAATTGAATGGACAATTGGCTGGATGGAAACCTTATATGGAATAAAAAACATAAAAAACCAAACAATTAAACCATGATTCAATATGCTTAGTGTTTTGTTTCATCAAACCTTTAAGTGACATTGTCATGTAATAAAATCATTCTGAAAGTACTGCATAAGCAAAACATGCCCACTATCGGCACCCCTAACTTTTTACGGGGTGATGTTTTATGTGCCAAATAAATTTCGAAAAAAAGTTCAACACCATTATTTTTTAATAGTAAGGAAACTACAAAACTGCAGATGACATTTTTTCCAGAAGAATTAAATGGAGAGCGACTCCATTTTGTATAAAATTCTAACATCTGATGATGTTAATACATTTAAGATGTTTTTCCATGATTTGCTGGAGGGGCCCAAGAAGTTGCAGTGGTGTTCTTATATTGATGTTGAGGTGGTAAAAAACAGAAAATGTTTAAAAACGGCGAACCTTCGTGTACATAATAGCGATTTTTTTTTTAGAGTCCCCGGTAAAATTCTTTAAAAATCTTAGCAAAATTTTACGGTTATAAGGCATTCGAATATAACGAATTTACGGATATAGCGAACTCATGTTGAGTCCGGTGAAGGTGAATACTAACACAATTTAACACTTTTATAACGAATTTCTCTACAGTTAAAAAGTTTGCACTACCATTTAGCATATTAGTTTGAATGAATTTATTTTTATAAATATTTTTCGGTTCACAATCCGACTATTAAAGGTATCAAAGTAATGTATTTTTATTTTAAGCCCCAATTAACAAAAATTATAGTCTGGTGAAAGAAAACTTTTATATAGTGAATTTGCTATAGTTATTATTACGATTTCGTTATACAAATTTAACGAATTACGGATATAACGATATAAATCCATTGGTCCCTCAGACTTCGCCAAGTTTTCTTTACATTAAAAGTTTTTAAAAAAGAGATTTTTTTTTCGCATATGGTTTAACATGACCTTTATTGCTTAAATCTCTTCTGTTTATTCATAAGTTTTATACGCTGTTTTTACGATTTAATATTCTTACAAATTCCTTTTACTTTCAGATATATTAATCAAGGCATGCCTTCAAACACAGTAGAACTTATTGAGATGTCGTGATTAAAACAATAAAGATATCCTCTGCTGATTTAGAAGTATTGAAAAGTTGCATTTTAATGTGGCTCAGATAAATTGTGATTTTTTTTTTACATGTATTTATTCACAGAAATATAACTTAATTTGTCAACTACCTATCGGAAAATATGTAGCATCATAAACTTTGTTGATTTTTCTTATCTTTAAAAAAAATATTGTTAGATGTGATATATTCCCAACAATTTGTATTCAATGGATCGTTGTTTTGTTTAATCAAGTAAACTAATCCCAGCTGCCAAAACCTAGTGCTTTTTGTACATGTTATTTAGCTACAGCTGAACATCAGCAATTGTTGTGTAGGTTCACATATACATGTACCTTTATTATCATATGAGAAAAAACCTTAAATCATGTAAAGATGAAAAGTGTTGAAAAGTTTTGAACATAGCTAAGGCACTGTTTGTAATGAATTTTATTATGTTAGCTATAAAATGAAAATGAAGGTTGGTAATTATAGTACCTGTTTTGTTAAAGGGCTCAAATATCTTATATTTAACATGTGTAAGACATATGTGACCTCAAAATTTAATAATATGTAATATTTGAATTGTTTTTCTCTTTAAATAAAATATATATGTACTTTATATCAACGAGAAAGTATGAAATGCGTATTGGGAAACACATATAAATCATAGCTTAATCTACAAAACAGTTCTGTGTTGATTTCCCTCTGCCAGTTATATGAACCAAACTGTAATTTACAACTTCTTGTCATCTTGGTGACATCCATTGAGGTTATATCAAAGTAGTTATATCTAGCATGTATTGCAAACAGATTAATACACAGCATACAGCATCCTTACGTGATTTTACCGGGCCTCGAATCAATGACATTTCCAATTACATGCTTATCATCTATGATCAATGAACCCCACTTGGGTTAACAGTTTTGTAAATGAAAATTATAAGGTAATGATTTCCATTTACAGATGCAAGTTAACTTAAGTGTTATCTTTAATTATAATTTTTTTACTGTGACATGCATACGTCAAATATATAATAACCGAACTTATATACTGTATGAGGGTTGTCCAAAAAGTTCGTGGATACATGTAATTCTATTCAAAATAACGGCACAATTATCAGGAAAGTATTCTAAAATTTAATATAGAGTATAATATCCGTGAGGTCAGCTGACGTCGCTTTTTCAGGCGTTTTTAACGACATGTCCTTGTCGTAATATCTTTTAAAGTCCTCTGCTAGTTTAAAATAGCTTCAAATGACGTATAGAAATGACGTATACCATACAAAATACATCATAATAGAAGATTATGAAGTTTTGATATGTTTTTTTTAACTGTAAATATGCATATCTAAAAACTCAATTACAAAGTTTAAACAATTTTTACACTGGGCCACCGTACTTTTCGCGACCCTTGGATTCATTAAAGCAGAGGATGCTCGCTCCTTCTATGCACCTGATCCTACCTTTGTCTTTTTAGAGGTCCGTGTTTCTCTGCTTAGAATTTGTATTTCGTTTTATGGATTTTTGAGATGGTTGACAGTTTGCTGTTGTCATTTTTTCATCAAGAAAAAAAGATGATTTTCGACAGAGTCTCAGGCACTATATGTTTAGTTGTGGAGGCAAATTAAATACAATGTTAATATAGCTGTTTCATGTGCATGTATGTTTCATATCCTTGACTAAGAGGGCTAAAATGGCTTTAAAGCGACGATGCACAAATGTTTCATACAAACTGGCATTAGTATGAATTTAAACATAAGCTTACATTCAATGCTTAAATATAAGAAATTTTCAAAAATCAAGCAAACATAATTGAACAAAAATATTTCAGAAACTTGTGTCGCGGTAAGCCGAAGGTGAAAGCCGATTGGCTAGCGCTACTCACTCTGTTCACAAAACAAGATTCGATTGCTACAAAACAGTACTAATAGTTCTAATGATCGTTAAAAATTTTCACCTCGAAATTGTTTTAGTAGATACAGAATGATATAAGCACAGTGAATGAGCTATGCCATTTTCGCCGATTGTGTTGGTGGGTTTGGAGGGTCTCAATTCAAAATGGTGAGTCTAGAGTGGGCTTCACATTGGCAAAGGAATAACTCATTAACTGTGCTTTAATCATTCTGTATTTACTTAAATACTTTTAATTTTGAGATAAAACAGATATAAGAAGAGCCATTGGTACTGTTTATTGTGCAATCGTATTTTCTTGGGCCTTTCCGGCAAGCTCGGAAAACAAACAGAGGTGTGGCTTGAAAGAAGGCCTAGTTAAGAAAATTCTACCTTTTATGATCATTTAAGAAATAACTTGGCATTATAAGACCTAGGATACTGTCACTTTTTGGCATTTACAACAAAATTTTAACCCATGTGTAGATGATAAAACGAAATTGACATGGTACAGTGTTATTCAGTATCTACTGTAGTATTCCAAGAATGCCCTACCTTGAAGTCGAGCATGCGTATTCCAGTAAAAAAAAGACTGACGTAGTTACTAGCGCTCGAAAGTGCTAGCAATAAATTTCGATAACATTTATTATTTTTTTTAGGTTATGAATGACCTGTCTTATAAATTTCCAGGTAAACCATTTACTTAATTAATATTACCAACACACCATAAGATTTTAATTTTCTTTTATTAATTCCTATATTATTTTAACACTAGCTACATGTATGTTTCTCTTTTTTTCTAATAATTTTGTGATTTAAAGACAAAACTGGCATACACACTTTTAAGTTCATATATCTTTATTTATTCCCTTTTCTCATACAGTTACATGAACATATATTAAGCTTTATCATGAAAAAAATCAAAAAGAAAAAAAATCTGACATGCAAGTGGGAAAAAGAATTCTACTGACTTTCACAATGGCATATTCAGCTTAAATAGACATCACAACTAAAGATGATAATATTAGCACACAAATAAATTCCTGAAAAATAAAATGACCCAGCAATATAGATGATCCTGAACATGAATTGACTATGTCAGTGATAAATCTGGGGGAGGAAATTAAATGTACATCTACATGTAATATCATTTTTTCATATTTCACAGTGAAAATGTGAAGACAAAATGAATGTGGTCACTGATAAATTGACTGTTGTTGGAGTAGGACTATATTCCAGGAACACAAGTATCTGAAGATGGAACGAGGATTCCGAGCCTGATTCAACCATTGATAGCGACCGGAGCAACAACTACCTGTGTGTATAAGTCTGCCTCCATCACCAATTATATTGTCCAGTTTGTAAAAAGATAAATATTGAAATAAGGATAAAGCTTTTGTCAACCACTGTACTTGTCCTGTAAAAGAAAGAAAAATAAAAGTTTTAATGATACATGTACATTTGTAAACTGAGATATACAGTGAGTGTATCATAGAGATCTTATGATTATGAAAAATTTCATGCTTAAACAAGTGTCAAACTGTCAAACAGTTCTGTTATAAACTAATTCTCAGTTGTGCTTATGATTGATTCATCTGTAAAATTGACATTTACATTTCCCTGATATTTTAATCCTTTAAACTTGACAATATCAAGGTAACATTTTCATTGTAGAGGTAACCTTGACAAAGAAAAACAATAACCTTCACAATATGTCAGTCCAAACATTATAAATAAATTCATTTACAAATCGTTAAAAGAATTCAAAATTTCAATCAAGATCAAGTACACTTGGCAGCAGATCCAATATTCTGCCTATTCATATAGAAACAGCCAGACTGAAATCTACACGCCCCGTTTATCGCTTGGTCGAAATCTACAGCGGCTGAAACTGACAAGAAAGTGACAAGACTGAAATTGACTCGCCCAGTTTATCGATTGGTCGAAACCTAGTGACCTAAGAAAAATCACGGACCGCATGAATAATCATGATGATGTCAGACTCAACGTCTAACAGGAGAAGATTTGACTGTTTCTTATAGCTAAAGTACTTATGTACTTTAACAATAATTTCACTACTAATTTGGTAAATTTTACTTACTTTTCTTAGTCAATTTATTAATTAGTTAAAAGATAGATGTTAATATAAACAATAAAATGCTTTCCTTGATAATTCATGCGGGTTATGAAGGAAGTGATCATTGCAGAAAAAAATTACATATTTTATGTATTTTTTCTGCAATGTTGCTACCTTTCCAAATGAATCGCCAAAGAAAGCATTTTATTGTTTAAATATACCCTTATCATTACCCCCAAATCATCATCTGCACCATTCCACACAGCAAACACACTTTAATACTTAGACTCAGTAAGAGGCATTGTCAAATTTTTCCAACTTAGTCAATTTTCGGCAGAGGTATTTGAATACATAAACAGTTCTCGTCATGCAAATGGCAGAAGGGAATAAATTCTGGAAGATTTAAGTTGACAATTCTGTACTTCTACTTCTAAAGCTCTAGAATAACCAGTCTTGCAAGGGGTTTTGATTAAGAGTTATAAAGAGAGTCATAGCAGATCATCTTATAGAATTAGTAGGTTTTCACTATTGTATGAACTACATTGTGACTTGTGAGAGGCAGCACACGTATATACAGAGCATGTTACTAAAGAATTAATTGATGGCAAAACTGACAATAAAAGATACATGTAGCATTAGAAAGTTAGACAAGATTTGGGGTTAGTAAGAAGTTTCAAATCTTTGGTTATGCCATACAATATGAAACCACACTCTTTCTCTGAGATAACACAAGCAATTCTGCTCATTTAACTATCATTTCTAAAGGCAAACAACTTCATCACTACTGGATAAATAGTTTTAATAAAATCTGACATTTTCATTTAATTATGATAATAATTGACAACTATAATCATGTTATAATTCTACCTTACATACAATAAAGCAGTTTTCTGTCTAATTTCTCTATTGACACCACCATCCAGACAGAAAAAAACATTTATTAAATTTTTTTTCACATCAACTTAGGATAAAAATATTTTTTTGTGAATTCTGAACAAAGATTTAAACCATGCAGGTGCATTTTACAAGCATACAGATTAACTAAGAGCAGAGCTAGGAATCTGAAAAAGAAAGAGTGTGGTCTCTGTAATTTGTGATCCTCTGCTGTGAAAACTTGCAAACCTCAGAATATATGGCAGCCATTGTCAATCCTAAAATCAAAACATTTCAAATAGGTTTTTTTCTTCTAGTGAAGAATTAACCTCTGAGTTGAGAACAACAAATAATAAGTGAAACAAAATTACATTGACATGTAACAAATCCAACAATAAAATTGAAAGTCTCTTATCACAAGATCTTGAAAATGATTGATTCATATTATTTGGAAGGGTTTTATATATACATGTATCACAAAAGAAAACAAGTACAAAATCATGGAACTCTAAATCATCTGAATAAATTTTGATCTTTAAAAGATGACATGTTCAATGAATATAAAATTCAACAAAGTCATCATCGAATATGTCAATAAACTATTGTCCACTTACAGGTAGACTTCGGTTCATTTTTATTGTTGAACTTATTATTGAATGTTTTTAATCAATATAATACATGTAGCATGTATATATGGTAATAACCACATATAGTGTCGATAAATTTAATCAACTGAACAGCCCAATCACCTCTCGTCTTCCCAGCATGCAACAGAAGCAGAACATGCTTGCCGATTACCCAAAGGTCTCAAAATACCCCCAGGGAGACAGTAGGAATATTGCATAATGCATGTTAAATATCAAAAAGAAGAAAAAGATATCCCTTTTTATAAATCATTATCTGCTTTTTTTTTTGAAAAGAAATTGCAAAAAGCCATACACAGAATAATGAAATGACACCAAAAATTATCCCATAAATTGGTCTTTAATGCATGGTACTGATATATAGCATAACTTAATAAAAGCCCCTAAAATTACCTGGCTATTTATTTCTCTGTAAAGAATAGCAGTTATATCACCTTATTGCAAATATTGCTAGTAACTGTTTTCTACATTGTTTTTTTTTTTTTACATCTTGCAGCAATAGATTTTTAACCAAAAAATAATGACAATAAATAGGAAAAAGAAATGAGAAAAGATTAAAGATGATGGCCCAATCTTATAATTTATCCTAGTATATTGAGACTCTTTCTTCAAAAAAAAAATGACCATGATGACTCCTCATTTAATAATTCCTATAAAATAATTATGGTTCAATTTTGTGAACATGATTTGAACAAAATTATCAAACAGAATAACACGCAAACATCAAACTGTTGATATCAACTTAGCATACCTCTTGAAATCCTACTCATAGAGAAATTCTCTCTTCATCAAACAAAATAACACAGCTATTCAAACATTTTTATTCTCTTTTTTTTTAATTTAAATGAAATGGGATCCCCAAAATGCCCCCACCCTCCCAATCATCATAACAAGAGATTAAATGACAATATCTTTATAAGCATGCTGTTACTGTTTTGAGATACATGTAAATGGAAATTTTGTTAATGTGTGCTGGGTAAATTAAAAGTTGGTTATATCTTGCATGCCAACTCTGCATATATTTTAGTCAAGATTTAAACGGGCTTGTAGCTGTCAGTCCTACAAATCTTATTTCTGTGTAAAATTACTGAGTTCAATGTTAATATGCAAAACCATGAAATACTAAATATTTTTTTCACATCTCAGTATTGCTACCCAGATCTATCCAAAATACATTAATCCTAAGCAAATTATTTAATTTTCCCTAGTATTCTGTAGTTTAGGTCAGAAACTTTTCTGCCTCATTTTTTTTTTGGCCTATATAAAGATTAAAATTTTCAGCCACTTACCTGTAATGAACTCATGACCCCGCTGGCCAGATTGGAGAGCTTGCCCGCGACCTTTGTGACCCCTTGGCGGACCCCGTCCTTTATATCCTGTAGATCGGGCGCATTGTTGGAGTAGTTCTTGCGCCCAGCGGGCTCGTTACCGAAAAACTGCGAACTGGAAATACTGTTGCTGCCCTCGAAACGTGACAGGTTCTGGCGAGTCTCAAACTAAAATAAATCATTGCAAAGTTTGTACAGCTATAAATACTAGTATGTTTATTTGAAATCATGACTCATATTTAAAAAACTTGATTTCTGAACTTAACCTTCATAAACTTTCGATCTAGCACATTAAATTGATTTCTTATATTCTCTCTTATATAAAATGAAATTTTTATGGCATTATTATAGTACAATTTTATCTTTTACATGTATATCTTATTAAATCTGATTAATTTTTCTAAAACGAATGCAATCTTTCCTAATTTACAAGTGATGGGAGTTTCTATCTACCAGTACAACAGTGCAATTTATTTCAAATTTAATAAATTTCTGGAGAGGAATTCATACATCTGCATCGTTTTTTCCAAAGAACTGGTCTGAAGAGATGGCCTTAGCATTGCCAAATTTTTTCTGGGCTTCGTCTGACGTCGACTGCGAGCTGTAATCATAGGCCTTCCTGCTTCGTCCTTGTCTAAAAAATTCAATTCAATTTAATTTAATGGAAATAAAATTCTACACAGCTATATTTCAGCGTTTTCCTATTTTCATAAATGAAAAATTTAATATGTACTGTCAATAAAAAAAAGCCACCAATTCATCATTTGTTCCCCATCACTTCCCCTCAATTGCAATTGATTATTAAATGATCTTTAAATCCAACATTAATTCACACTATTTCTACATGGAGTTTTTTTTTTAATCAAATATTTTTGCGTATTTTAACTGTTGATTATGTTGATCATGGTAAATAGATAGAAGAATGGGTAGAAAGGACATATAGAAAAAAATCAGTACATGTACACATGTGTATACAAGTCTTGTGTCTGATGCATGTATCTCTTTAGTGGTGATAAAAGCTGTAAATCATAACAAAATGCTGTTACAGTAACCAACACCACCTGCATAAGAACAGTTACTAACGTAAAATAACCCATCTTCTATTTAAATTACAATCAAGTAATTCCAGTTTTAATTAAACAACTGATCACTCTTGAGAGAATATCAATGAAACCTCCATAAATCCAAAACTTATTCTCACTGATTGATTGATATATGTTCTGGTATCTTCTACTATATTGTTATCTTTAGAGAAGATGGGATTTAAACATTACAGCAGTTTAGAATTTTCTGAACTTAACTGATTTCTCAAGAATGGAAAACTTAGGAAAATTTTGATAAAAGCTCAAATAATATGACTCTGTGTTTATTTCAACCTACATGCAGCATGAACAAAAAATTATAAAAGAGATGTCCTATAGGCAAAATTTGTTACATGTTCAGAAATTACATAAAATTTGGCTAGAGTTAATAACATGTATTTTTCAACAAAATCATCTAAGTGTTGGTTGGAAAACTCAAAGCAAAATCAACAAAATGAAAGTTCAAACTACAACTAAGGTCATTGCTATTTTGTTCTACATCTCCCAGTGACACTGCTCTCCTCATTGTAAGCTTTATCTGTCATAAACTTAATATTACTTTTCGAAATATTGTTGTATTTTGAAGGGAAGCAACGAATGCTGATGTACATATTACCTAGAGTAACACGTTATTAGTTTTCAATAAGATTCATTAATTTTAAAATAAATCCCCATCCTTCCAATGTACATTCTATTTACAAATGGAGAACTGTGTGCAAAAAATTTAATGGTTGATCGGAGACACATCCATTTACCCTGTATCCTCATCGTCACATGAACAAAGGTCATATGACTCTTCCAAGCTGCCCAGTGGGAGAAATATATGTGTAAGTGACATACAAGTAGTGTTCAAGTTATTTAAATTAAGATCAGTTTTCACTTTTATCAAAACCAAGATTTTTAAATGTGTTTTCTACAATACACTAATTCAACAAATTAAATACATCTAAAAGTTTGCTTTTAAAAAAAAAAAAATTTAAATCTACTTTCTGTTTCATATCCAACCTACTGTATACTTTCAGTTTAGTTTGACCTACTTGTCATCATCCTTTGACTTGCTGGATAGGGTGTCGGAGAAGCTTTGTTTGGAGTCGAAGCGGTCAATGTCCCAACTTCCGGATTTGTTGTTGTTTCCCCAGGAACTGAACGAGTCCTTTTTATCAAAGTCAAAGTCTCTGTCGTATCTAACAAATGATACATCATCAAAAGAATAATTAATATGTGTATGACGGACTCAACCTTTGTACGTCAAAATTTTTCATTCATCTTATTGAATTCTTTTTATTATATGGTATTGCCAAAGGATACAATTTTCAAACCGTCTTTTCTCCTTCACTCTAAATAAAATATTCCCAAATTATTTTAACTTATTAAAAATATAATTTCTTATTTCGATTTCTAACAAATGATTATGAACCCCACCCCACCCCCAACATAAAACATTAAATACAATAATATTTTCAGATATAACTAATGTATTATCATGTAATTTAAGGCAACCTAAGTTTGTCACATCATAACTTTAGCAAACATTTTCATAATAATTATAAAAATGCCCAAATGTTGTCTACTTGATCATAAACAAGATCTCACTATAAAAAATTACTTCATATTCTGTATCTAAAATATCAATGCAATTTAACATTATTTTTTCAAACTCTCTGACCAGATAATCAGCATGACAAGATTTCATAGATTAACTCGTACCTGGAAGATGAAGAGGAGAATTCATCCAGCTCGTCGTCAAAGAAGCTCCGCCCCTTAGAGGATTTCTTCTCGTAGGAGTCGAACTTTGAGGAGCGCGAGGAGCTGGGCTGTTCCTGCTCTATGACCTGCATGTCTGTCATGGCCGAGTGACTCATTCCTCTGAAACACAGCACACAGGAAGTATATAAGTATACGGAGCAATACAAAAATAAAGAAATCTTATGTAAAAAGTCGGCCAATCCCCTGAAGCAAGGTGCAGAGTTGATAGGAAATTAATGTTAATGTTAATACAGTGACTCATAGTTCCTTTGAAAAAGAACACATGTACGTGTAAATACAACAAAACTGGTACTACAGTACACTGATTTATTAACACTAAAACTAGAGAAGCAGTAATTACCCTGAAACAAGGCACAGAATTATTACTTATTAGATTACAGAAAATTGTCAATACAGAAAGTCTATAGAAGGCACGCTAGGCTTCTCCTATCCAATTTCAGACCTGAACATTCAAGACTTTACCATTAAATGCTAAACTTAGCTAAATCTGCAGTGGATTACAGAACAGCTTGCATTATCACATCTGCCAACCAGGTTCTTACTTTGCCGATGAGAACCCCATGCCAAGCCTCTCTAGTTGCTCCGCCTTTTTAGGATCGGACATCTTCAACTTTTCTTCCTGTTTCTTTCTCTCTATACTCATGTCCTGGTACGCTAATCTCATGGAGGCCCTGTCAAATACCAAACAAATGGC
Source organism: Magallana angulata (assembly GCF_025612915.1). NCBI lineage: Eukaryota > Metazoa > Mollusca > Bivalvia > Ostreida > Ostreidae > Magallana > Magallana angulata. Next base: position 85,632 of record NW_026441610.1, read on the forward strand.
ATATTAACATAATTGTTTGAAAAGTTACTTTTTCACTCATTTGAATTCAGAAATCTAACGTTTGTCGAAAAAATTACTTTATATTAGTGATTGAAAACATCTAGTAATAAGCTTTTTCATACTATGAATATCAGTCAAATTTTTACTTCATTTAACTGATTTTTACATTATCCAATACATGTAATAACTTTTCAGTGATGCTTAAAAATGATCTTTGGTCTGACAATGTTTTGTAATTTCCACATAAAAATGAGATACACCCCTTACAAACTCAGATCCATCATTCCAAAAAATAGAATGCCCTCATTAAATTTCAAGTTCCACCCCTTAGAATCTTAGATCCACCCTTAAAGGGGCATGGTCACGATTTTGGTCAAAAATTATTTTTTACGATTTTAATATTTACAATGCTTCAGAAAGGCATTGATTTCTTAATACGCAACCGAAATTTGAGTCTCATTTGTTGAGTTATAAGCGAGTTACAGAGCTTCAAATTCTTCGCTATGTAAACAGAGCATTTGTTTACATTTGAACGTTGAAGTAAAAATTTCAGTTTTAAACCTAAAACAAATGTGCTAAACGTTAGGATTTGTATATTTATGCTTAAAATAAATAAAAAGATAGACAAATAAGGTGAAAAAAGATTTTTTACTGGTATATGGAACCTATGTAAACAAAAACAGGGCACGAGCCTTGTTTATATGACAAAGAATTGTGAGCCCTGTATCTTGCCTATAACTCTACGAATAACTCTCAAATTTAATTTGATCATTAGAAATGGATTTTTAAAGCATTGTAAATAATAGAAACCTGAAAATAAATTTTGACAAAAATCGTGACCATGTCCTTTTAACATACTGATATCGATCAGTTACAAGTAAAATCTACCCTTTTACATTACATGACCCATCCCTCACATTCTTAGATCCACCTGATACATTTTGAGATCCCCCTCTAACATAATGAGATCCACCCCTCCTATCCAGAGATCCCCCCTTACATTTGTTTAGCCTGATCTTCCTCTGACTTGGCCTCCTGTACGGCCCGCGAGGCAGCCAGCTCCTCCCGCTCCTTGTCCAGCTGCTGGGCTTTATTCTCAATCTCCGAGAAGTTGGCCTTCACCCTCTGGGCTCCGAGTCCACCCTTCTGTAATGTACAAAGAAGATTACAGGCTAAGTTTGTAACATACCTTTTATTCATTATTATTAATTATTAATGATATTCACATATTCAATCAATTTTCTACAACCATACTTATTTTGCTATGATACTTATTACAGGTACTTTTATATTGAGGAAATTCAAAGTTGCAAAATTCTAAGAAATACACATTGAAAAACACTTAATGCCTCCTAAGATTTACATTACACCTTATGATTCAAAATCAGCGTTGAAATTGACTCACAAAATTTCGGGATTTATTTTTGTTTAAAATGTAAAAGTAAAGTAAAATATATTTGTAACTTATGCCTAAGACTAAATACATGTACATATACGATACATTTAAATATTTCTATACAATGCCAGAAACCTCAGATAGTTTTTTTATATGACCAATGATGTAAACCCTCCGCGAAACTAATTCTGGGTTTATTTGCTAGCTAGTATATCTTCTGAGACATGTCCGCCTTCGCTGAATGGTTGAGGACTATTCCCTGAGGTCAAAAGACATTGTTGAAAAAAAAAAGTCAAGTGTAACATGAAGGATCTTTTGTTCTCCAACAAAATCTTGAGACCAAAGAGTTGAAAAAGATCTATCCTGGCCAGAATTTCACAGCTTGATACGCCTTGCAATCTGTCTAATCTTACTGTACACAAATGGCAAGTTTGATACATCTAGGCGTTAGTGCACATGTATGCTCAAGTGATTCACAGCTTTCAATGATAAACTTTGAAGCCTGAAGACAGTGAATTGCTCATTTGAAAAGGTTTTTTTTTTATATTTTCTATGGCTTATTCTGCAAATAATGAGTTTTGAGGAAGCTAATTCTGGATCATTGAAAGAGTGAAAAATAACACCACCTCCCCCTTTTGATCGTCCTGGAATTTTAAACAAGAACAACTGATACCACTATTAAAAGCGACCAAAAATGTTCCTTGCACTAGTCTCTTGCCCCTTGAAATTTGCCTCCTGTCTCCTCTATCATAAGCTCTGAAAGTTTAAATGATTGCAACAAATGCCTTTACTAAAGGCGAGCAAAAGATATTTCCTTTTTAACAAATTGCTCGCCCCTTACCCCTTTCCTGCCGGCGGGTTTCTTGGTGCCGATGATGGCTTTGCGAGGTTCCGCCTGGGCTGCCGCAGTAGTAGGCGACATACTGAGTGCTGCCTCCACACTGGGGCCCTCATTGGGGTCTGTACAAAAATTGGGAAAATCCATGAATAATTTACAAGAACAATTTTGGTTGTTATGCAGTATTTGATTGGCTAAAAAAAATTTGATTACATATTGCATAGACATGAAACATTAGATTACAACTAATACAAAAGAATAAGCTTCAAATATTGTAGCAATAGACTGAGTGAATAAGTTTAATAAAACATGGGTAAGAAAATTAATAAGGTTGTTTTAAATAAACACTTTTATTTTCAGATTAAATTCTTATGACCAAACCCACACATATACAATGCTCTCAAGTCTTAACCTCCATATTGAGAGCAGAAGTTTAACTGCTTTGAAATATTTTTAATTATTCAATACAGGAAATGGTTTCTAATTTTTCAATTATTATTAATAAATAGTCCATAATGGAAGACCTCAAATACAAAATTTAAAGGGTCTTAATCTATTAAAAATCCTGTTGAATTTAATCATGTCATACCAAACTCCTCCTTCTTGATGTTGCCATTTTTGATTGGCTGTGGTTCTGAAGAACTGAAGAGTTTCTGGTTGTCAGAAAGCGGATTAGAATCTATGATGTCCACGTGTTCCTTGAAGAAATCCACTTCCTCTTTTGTTGTGGGGGAAGTGGGGTCATGGTGACTATCAATATGTAACTGTGAAGTAAAGAACAAAATAAATAAATAAGCAAAATAAAGAAGACTAGAGAATATCAGTCATCACAGAAACACATCACATCCATATCAACTATTTTCCACTATATATCTGCATTCATTTCTACATATAATTATGAAAAAAAGAAAAAAGAAAATCATACTTTTAATTTAGTAATAATTATCATACTCTAATGCTGCTTCTATTTCACTATTGTGACTTGTCTGAGAAATTGTCAATAGCAAGTATAAGTTACAGAAATAAATGTAGAGGCAGAGCTCCCAGTCCTTTGATTAATCATGAAGCTAATCAGTCAAAGATATGAAGATAGTGTTTAATATTTAACATATAGCCTACTGTAAACCAACTTTTATTCATGATTAACAACTTTATTTTGCAATTTACCGGAGAAACACTGGTTCGCATCCACTAATATTTTGCGATCAAGCTATACCTACATTTGAGCTCTTCTTAAGACCAAATGGCAAGAACTAGAAATATTTGCAATGACAAGACTCTGGTAAATGTTAAAAAAAATTTTGGCACATGAATAGAAGTTGAAATACAGTATTTATTATTTTGCTTCTATTGAAACCTTTGTTCCGTGAAGCCTCATTGCGTTTGTGGCCAGGGAATGTAGTTTCTCCTTGTAAAGCTTGGCAGCTCGACTGTGATATTTCTGTTGAGCGTCTGTTGTAGTACAACCATGCTGGCGGAAAAATGCCGTCTGCAAGTAGATCATTGTTTGGTTAAAAATCTTGTATTATTTGATTTAATTCAGACCTGGTCAGTACACAAAGGGTCCTTGAAAAATTGTAAAGCTAATGCCATGTATACCTTTTTTAACAAAATTGACCAATTTTCAAAACAAAGCAATCTCATAATCAGGCACATAGCATCGTTTTTGAAAGTGGGGGGGCCAGACCCATCCAAAAAATCCAAATAAAAAAAAAAAAAAAGGGAAATTTAAAGTTTCCAAAAATCTTCAAAATCCTAATCCGTTGGGGGGGGGGGGGGGGGGGGGGGGGCACTTCAATATGACTACTCATTTCCTTATTTTCATATCAATTTTTTTAATAACTTCCAAAAGAGTGGGGGGGGGGGGGAACTCAATTATAATTCATTTTTTATATGTAAATTTTAAAAAATTTGTTGCTGTGAGAAAAAGTGGGGGTCCAGGCCCCCCCTGATGCTACGTGCCTGATAATATAATTTTCAATGACCACACACAAAATTCAAAGCTAGAAAGATTATTGGTAGATTTTTTTCATTATTATCCCTTGAGTGCAGTTGGAAACCAAATCTTCACCAACGCAATTCTTTAATTTCTCTTCACTCATCATTAAAAAATTGCTTTACACAGTATTTGGGAACTTACAGCATTGGCATTTCCTCCGACCTGCATTGCTCGGAGTTGCAGCCATGTCCAGCTAGTATCCAGCTGTGTGGAGCGAATAAAGGTGACATGGACGCCCAGAGATCTATGCACAGCAGAACAGTCTATACACAGGAATACTCCATATGTCACGCTGGCCCAAGTCGGGTTGTTGCTATTGCAGTCAAAGCATGTCTGGAAAAAAATCATGATTAGCTATATATTTAATTTTCTACTTGACAAGGAAATTATTGAAATTATCATGATTCATAATATTTAGGAAAAACTTTGAACTGACTGCATGATTCTCAAAAGATTTAGCATAACAAGCATGGAAAGTTCTGTGATAATTTTTTTCTTTGGGACTAAAGAGAGTGTTGATTAATGAACTGCTTAGTCATTTTCTTTGGAATCTGATTTATGATATAAAGATGTGTTTCATGATGCCAATCAGCAAATGTGAATTTCATTTGGGACAGCTAATTTCATACCCTTATTTTAAAATACTTCTTTTGCAAATAAAAATGGCATAAATATAAGTGATGGAAACTATTCTGTTTATATGGCCAATACACGATTATTCTATCCTGCCTAACCTGTTAGTTTGAACTTTGCATTATCTGATATAGATTCCATACTTGTTTACATACAACAAGACTAATTGTAACCATCAGAGGCAAGTACATATGCATGAATAGTTAAAACAGAAATAGATACATAAATATAAAACGTAAAAAACGATTTTAAATGTGGTTCATCATTTACATCGAGAAAATTCGAATGTGTGCCACATATGCGTTTCTACACGTCATATCAACCGGCAAAAATAAACGTTTTCATGACAAATGAATGAAATCAAGCTTTTATTTAATAATTTTCATATTCATTCTGTTCTTTTAAAACATACCTTGTTTGTTGGAATTGACCGTAACCGTTTAAAAATAGCATTGATATCGGTTTTTGATGGTCCATCTGCCATTTTGCCGATGTGTGACGTTGTTTTTGACAAGTCAGCTGACACCACTTTGCATTCCTTCATAGACAAAAGAGTTCCAACAACCTGATTGGCCGGAACTCGACAGGTTGTCAGTTCAAACAATATGGACTCTCTCGCTACAGTTCATGTTCTCGGATACGGGAAAGTAGCGCCACTATTGGACGTGTAAGCATTGACAACCCATTTCGTGTAGACAACATATTTCCTTTAATTAGAAACTGTTAAACAGAATTTTCAACTCAAACAGACAATAATATACAGCCATGTTTTATGTGGCATTTTGCACAATCATTCAACATGAAGCATACGTCAGTTAGACATGAAACTGATGAAATCTAAATAACTTAGTGGGCTTTTATCAGTAACATATTTTCCCGTAGATAGTGTCATATTCAATATCATTGCGCATTTATTAAACTTTAAAGAAACTACATGGATCTTGAATAATTGATCATCTGTTATTACACACATCAATATATGTTAAATTTTCTCCCATTTTGTTTCTCTTCCCTGTTATATAGACAGATATTTCATGACTTATAGTTGAATTAATTTATTAACATTAGAAATTCAGTGTGTATAATAACCAATCACTATCCTTATGTATGTGATGTTGCTCGATCTTTTAAATGAATTATGAACTCATATATGTTATAGTAGCATATTATAGATCTCCAGCTCTGAATATTTTCAATTTATTGATCAATGAAACATAACTTTTCATAGTTGAACATTTTACAATGTACTTCAGACCATGAACATTGAACCAAAGTATTTCCTTATACATACATGTATATAAGAGGCCCCGGACTATTTGATGAGGATTATCATGCTATATGAATTAATTCCCTGAAGCATGCATGCATGTCATTAAGAACAAAATAACATAAAACTGGTCCATTATTGATTTATAGTATTAAATTTGTTATCTATTTCATGTAGTTGTACTCTGTGCTACATTGCTGCATCAAAGTTCAGAAGTTATGACTGCTTATTATTTGGATAGTCTTAAGATGAACAGATTAATGCAAAAATCATGTGATTGATTTAATAAATATTATTTGAATATTGTATTGAACAGGACAGTGCAGTGTGTGGTGGCCAACCTGTCCTCTCTATACATAGAAAGCATCAACTTGTTGCCAGGCAACCTGAAAGACAAATGTCTGTATCTGATGTCAAAGAGAGGCTGCATTACGGACGCAAATCTTCCAAAAGTAAGAAATGATCTGAAAACATGAAATTTTACATAAAATTATGTAATTTTCACAGATGTGTAATTTTGATGATGTAAATGTAGAGTCGAATCACAACCAATATTTACCGCTACATGTCTTCATATACAATATATTATCATGACACACCGTAAAACATGTTTAATAAAATGATTTTGATTCTGCATACATGTATGTAGGTACATTTTCTTGTCTCTGTTAAGATTACTCTAGTTAAATAATACATTCAAAGATATAAGGAGGAATACAATTTTATGATTTAACAATTCATTATCATATGTTCGCTGAAACCATGTTTACTGTACAGCAGTATTGGTCTTACTGAGTTCTGCTGGTACGATTTTAGGTGTTGCATGAGAATCTTAGAGTGTTGGACTTAAGTGAGTCTGATGTTTCTGACGAAGGATTGCGACATCTCTGTAAATGTCCACAGCTACAGAAAATTGACCTCAACTCTGCCAAACAATCCCGGGTCAACATCTCATCTCAAGGTACTCTCAACTCAGTCAAACAGTCTTGAGTCAATTTAATAATCTTATCACAATGGATAATCTCATTTCATCTAAACATGAAAAGTCAGCATCTCATCTCAGTATAATCACAACTCAGTCCTGATTTAGTCAAATGATCCTGATCGATTTAACAACTCATCTCAAGGTACTTTCAACTCAGTCAATTGATCGGGATTTAACATCTCATCTCAAAGTAATAAAATTATTTCAACAAGACTGAGACAAATATTTATCTCATCTATCGATCATCTTCAGTTGATATTTTACCACCAATGGTGTATATTTATTTTAAGTAATTAATCATAGTACCTTTATATGCATGCCTGCATGTGCATACAGTAATAATATGAATTGTTGCTAGCAATACATTTACATCAATTTTCATTGCAGGCATTATTCAGCTAGCACAAAATTGTCGCAATTTACAGACAGTGTACCTCCGACGGTGTCTGAACCTGACAGACGAAGCCGTGATAGCTCTGTCTACGAACTGTCCACAGCTCCGCTACCTCAATGTGGGCGGGTGTACCATGTTGACTGACAGATGTCTGGAGGCCCTGGGGAGGAACTCACGATTTCTGAAATGTCTAAATATGGCCAACACCAAGGTATATTTTTAATATGAACAGTAGAATAGTGTTCTGTATTATGAGCAATTTCTAATAAAATCAATTATTGCTTACTTTGTATATAAATGATGGACACTGACTTATATTTAAAATAAATTAGAGAATTGCACATTTTGACAATCCTACTATAAACATTATCGGTAAATTATACCACCAACTGAGATTGTTGTTGCATGATACATGCAAGCCATCCTTTTAGATTTCATAGAATATTATCTCCAGGGTATGTATTTGGTTGGAATTATATACATCTTTTTTCTTTGGATTCATATTGAATATATAAATGTAGTTCCAATAAACTAGTAATTTACTATATATTCTAACAATTTTGAAAATGTAGCTGCTGCAGTTACTTGTTACTCAACAGTACTGTAATTATTTTTCATAATAAGAACAATCAACTGGTTCTATAATTTACATATCTTTCAATCTTTGTACTGTTTTTTGTTAAAAATGTATATATGTAATTATTTTTATTTATCAAATAGATTACAGACGCAGGCATAATGCAGATAGCAACCGGTGACTGCAAACAATGCTTGAAGGTAAGAATGTACATGTAATAGACAATGAAACTGTAATAGACAATGTATAAGTGAAAAAAACAATGTAACTGAAATAAACAATTGCATTGAAATAGGCAATGTAACTTTAATAGCAAATATAACTGTGTTCGACAACATAGCGGTAACAATTTAACTGTATTATAAAATGTATCTGTATCAGACAATGTTACTGTAATAGACAATGTCACTGTAACAGACAATGTCACTGTAACAGATAATGTAGCTGTAATCGACAATGTCACTGTAATCGACAATGTAACTAATAGACAATGTCACTGTAATCGTCAATGTAGCTGTAATCGATAATGTCACTGTAATCGACAATGTAACTAATAGACAATGTCACTGTAATCGACAATGTCACTGTAATAGACAATGTCACTGTAACAGACAATGTAACTGTAACAGACAATGTAACTGTAACAGATAATGTAACTGTAAACGACAATGTAACTGAAATCGACAATGTAACTGTAACAGATAATGTAGCTGTAATCGACAATGTAACTGAAATCGACAATGTAACTGTAACAGATAATGTAGCTGTAATCGACAATGTCACTGTAAACTAAAATGTCACTGTAATCGACAATGTAACTAATAGACAATGTCACTGTAATCGACAATGTAGCTTTAATCGACAATGTCACTGTAATCGACAATGTCACTGTAATCGACAATGTCACTGTAATCGACAATGTCACTGTAATAGACAATGTCACTGTAATCGACAATGTCACTGTAATAGACAATGTAACTGTAATAGACAATGTAACTGTAACAGACAATGTAACTGTAACAGATAATGTAACTGTAATCGACAATGTAACTAAACAACAATGTAACTGAAATCGACAATTTAACTGTAACAGACAATGTAACTGTAATAGACAATGTCACTGTAATCGACAATGTCACTGTAATAGACAATGTAACTGTAACAGACAATGTATCTGTAACAGACAATGTAACTGTAACAGAAAATGTATTAATATATCTGTAATAGACAATGTGAAATAACAGACTTGAATTCACAGACCTGAACAAGTCAGATTACATATAGATAATTCACCTATATTTACATAGAGTGTAGTTGTGCATATTACAAATGTACAAGGAAATTCTGGCAAGAGAGTTTTGGCCCGTTTTAAATTTAGAATTTTATGGTTGGCAAAGGAATTGATATGCATGTTTGCAGGAAGTTTTTTTCTAAAGAAATTTTGCAAGTTAAGCACTTTATATCAAATTATTTTGAGCTGCTGCATTTAATGTGTACCCTGCCATTCATAAAGTGTAGCATTGTCAAGTAATGGGGGAGTCTGGGGTGTCCCTGATGTGCAACCTTGCATTCTTTTTCTTTCTTATTTCTGACTTTAACATTGAATTTGTAATATTAACCACTGCAATCAACCTCAGTTAAATAGCAAAGTCCTAAGAACCAGTTGATTTACTTTCATTGCTATGACTTATGAATTCAGTCTATATGATATACGATAAGACTTCAGTTTTGCCTGAATTTGACTTTTAATGAAAACAGAATAAGGGTCCCATACGGTATTTACACAGCCTTTCTCTCAGCAACATTGTAGACCATAGTACATATAGCTGGTACTTGTACGTCAGTTTGACTAGACTTACACTGTTATTGAAGTAGTTGTAGAGGCAAATTCCAGGAATTGGACTTTAAAGGGGAAACTTCAGTGACAAGGTTTTTGAATGAAATCTTTTACCACCCTAAATTTTCTGTATAAAATATTAATTTCTCATTGAAATCCCTAATCCGTGCACCTTTATTCTTTTCAAAAACTGAAAATAAAGCTAAAAGAAAAACACCAAATATTGAATAAAGAGAGAGATCAGTTTATTTTGAGATATCACAGTTTGAATTACAAGTTTAAGAGAGAGAATTATTGCAGCATATCAAACAGCTCCAGTAAGTGGGCCAGCTTCTTGTTGGTCTGTCGTTTCAGTGAGCGACGGTGTAGTTTGTCCATTAATTCTTTCTCTCTATCCGCCCGTCTCAGTGCGGCCTCCTCTTGCTTAGTACTCTGAATACTGCGTTCCACGGCAGCTAAAAGAAAATTGAATTCAATTTAATATGATGCGTTATCAAATTTGTAATATGTTATATGTATGCAGCTTATATACTTGTATGGATGAAAACAGCTCTATGGATTAAATTATTAATGATTATATTCTTAATGTATGCACTTACCTGAAAGGCACACACATACATGTACATGTTTAATGTTATACATAAAATATATTCCATAAACCTACCTTTCCTTAGCTGTTCTGCATGTTCACGCCGTGACCTGGCGGATCTCACTCTCTCCAACTGCAAAGCTGCTTTTTCTCCTACAACAAATGAATAAAAAAAACATATATGAATAGCTCCTAAATAAAAAATGAAAATACGAAAATGTATAGTTTGCATCACAGAATGAAAATTTTAAGCTTACAAAACATATGATAAACTTAAGGAATTTACGTTTGATTTCTGTGTCCATAACATCAGTAGCGGAGCTGTGTGTATGCTCCCTTTTCCCCATTGATTTGCCAATTGGAGGCAGTTTGGCTCTTCGAAAGTCGCCGGAAATTGGGATCTCAAAAGCAATCCCGCTTTTCGTCACTTTAGCAGTGATGCCCTGCTTCTTCAAAGCTTTCTTCAACATTTTTCTTTCTTTCTTTGTGCGAATCCTGATGTTTTCAGGGATTGGCGCCACTTTTGTGTTAATGCAGCCCATGGTTATAATGCCAACAATGCCGTTGTTATAACACAGAGTGACGTTGAGTTTGTTTATGACGTTGTTGTAATTATGACGCTATGCGTACATGCAACGTCACCCAAGGGTTGAAGTGTGCTATTGTCCAAAAAAAGTTACGCATCGAATACTTTCTTCTCGCGTTTTTAGCGTTAAAATTCATCAACACCCATACAAATAAAATCAAGTTTGCAATTGCATTTTTTCATTTAAATGTAAACGTATATAAATTAAGTGCAATATTCCTCTTTAATTAATAACAGTTTATTCATTTGTTTGTGCATAAATATACTAGTTTTGGCTAGTGCTGAATTGAAAAAAAAGAGGACTCAAAAAGCAGCACGAAAATAAATAAATCACCGTCGATCCTATACTTTCTAAGATATCACACTTAAACTTTTTCATTTCCTTACAAATTAGATAATAAAATGCTTTCTTTGGTGATTCATGCGAGATATGAAGGTGGCGACATTGCAGGAAAAATATATAACCCACGTTTGTGGGTTAGGTAAAAGAAATTTCTGCAATGATCGCTACCTTCATATCCTGCATGAATCAAGTAAAGCATTTCATTGTTTATTTCAACAATAAAATGCTTTCTTTGGTGACTCATTCGGGATATGAAGGTAGCGACATTGCAGGAATGCGGGTTATGTAAATTTTTCCTGCAATGATCGCTACCTTCATAACCCACATGAATCATCAAAGAAAGCATTTTATTGTTTATATTAACATCTTTCTTTAACTAATTAATAAACTGATTATGAAAAGTTAGTAAAATTCACTTAATTACT